>NC_091560.1:42135305-42138259 GCF_042767895.1 Penaeus vannamei
TATCAACATTACCAATAGTCATTACTACTACCACTATCATGATCAACACCACCACATTCCTCACCATTACATCATCACCATCACATCATCACCACAATCATCATTATCTTCATTAAGCTCCTCTCACAGTCTTCGTCCCTCTTCCTCTTCCTCTTCTATCTTATTGTTCACCATTATCTCTTCTTCCTCTTCATTCCCCCTTTGAGGACCTTTTAACATTGGGTTTTTCCTTTTTTTTGCTTTTCTTTTATGGAGAAAAAATATCCAAGCTTTTTTTCTCTTTTTTATTGGTGGTTCTACTTGTTCTTTATTTATTTTAGTTTTGTTTTTATTCTGTTCGTTTATTTTTTTTTAGATATTCGCTTGGTTATCCTGGTTCTTTCTTTGTTTATTTTAGTTTTTTTTTATTTTTATTTTATTTTTTTCTCATTCTTCTGGCTGTCTTAGTTCTTCATTTATTTTAGTTTTTCTCTTATTCTATTCGTCCTTCTATATTTTTTCTCATTCTCCGGGTCGCCTGTCTCTTCTCTTTCCTGCCTTTACTTCTGTCTTTCCGACCTACGTTATCTCCTCTCCTCATTCTTCTCCCGTGTTCATCATCTTCCTCCTTTCTCCTTTGTTCTCCTCTGTCCTCTTTTCTCCTCTCATTCCTCTATTTCTTCCTCTTCTCTCCCTTCTCCTGTCCCTCGTCCTCTTCCTCCCATTCTTCCTCTCTCCTTTTTCCTATCCCTTATCCTTATCCATCTACCCCTCCATTCAATCTTCCCCTCTCTCCCCTTTCCTTCAACCCCTTCTTTCTCCCTCCTACGGAAGCAAAGAGACCAAGAACGCGAAGAGAACACCTAGAAAACCCAAGCCAAAAGAGAACATCCTTTCCACCGTCTTGAAACTCAACGCTTGAGGTGTCATGGCGTCTGATTCTATTTTTGGAAAAAAAAGAACAAAAAACAAATGGTGTTTATTTTGATGACGTCACAAAAGTTACGGATGCTTTGTGAATAGGGTCGATCATTTTGGTTTTGTATTCTCATCGAAAAATCACCAAAACAGACGCCATGACACCTCGAGTTGCTACTGATCTAGCCTTTCCCGACGAAAGAAATTCGGAAGGCAAAAATACGCTAATGTAAAACCTTTTGTTTTAGGTACTTCCTCTTTGGCTCTTAAGAATCACTAAGGGGTGTTTTGGGTTTATTTTTTGTACTTTTGTATCGTAGAGTAACGGACAAAAGTATTTTGAATGAAATGAAGCTTCGGATCTGCCTTTCCCTATGCAAAAAGTGCGGTCTGAAGCTGATGTTCGAGACGGGATTCGAAACATGGTTTGGCGGGAATTTTGAACGTGACTGTCTCTAAGAAATAGGTTAATTGACCGATTTTTTAAATGTTTATCTAAAGGGAAATTGTAAAAGTGTTGTGTTCTAAAATTCTTAAATATTTTCGGTATGTTTTATAGCGTTTTAAAAGACATACTGTATAATCGATCGCCACTTGAAGTAATATCTAAAATGAAAATAAATAAATGCCACCAATAACAACAACTGGCACCCTATTCATGATGTCTCTAACAACAATAATAATAATAATAATAATAATAAAGGATAATCATCTCATAATCAAACCACTATGACAAGACTCATCCTTGCACACCAATCATGAATAAAAAAAAAAAAAAGATAAATAAAAAAATAAAAAAGATAAAAAAATAGATAAAAAAATAAAAAAATAAAAAAGATAAAAAATAGATAAAAAAAACAAAAAATGAAAAAATAGATAAATAAAAAACAAAAAATAAAAAATAAAAATAAACACAAGAACAAACAAAAAAAACAAAAAAACCGAAATTCCGGCCCACCAGCACGACCTCGGCAGCAAAAGGCCGTAAATCACAAGCAAAGATCCATTCATTTCTCAATGCAGAATAGGATAATGCTTGCCTGTCGAATGCACGCACGCGGCATGAGCCAATCTCTTCGCCTCTCTCTTATGCCATGCGATGCTGAGTCATCGGTCGGGCATTAGCGAGAGTAATTTCGGAAGGGCATCCGGGAAACGTGCTTAGGCGATTTATGGATGCTGAATATATATATGTATATATATATATATATATATATATATATATATATATATATATACGGTAAATATATATATCCATCCATCTATCCATCTGTCTGTCTGTCTATCTGTCTATCAATCTATCTATCTATCTATCATCATCTATCTATCTATCCATCTATCAAGCTATCTCTCTATCTATTTATCCCTCTCTCTATCTATTTATCTCTCTCTCTATCTATTTATCTCTATCTATCTATCTATCTATCTATCTACCTGTCTATCTATCTATATTTCGTTGGTCTATTTTGGTATTCTTCCATTTCTTATGTATCTTACTGTCTATTGACAAGTTTTCTCACTGTCTCTGAATCTCATTTTCATCTCTGTCTGTCTGCTGCTTCCCTCCCTCCCTTTTTCCTTCCCCCCCCCCCCTTCCCCCTTTTTTCCCCTCCCCTTTTTTCCCCCTTTTCCCTTTCCTCCCTTCCCCCTTTCCCCCCTTTCCCCCCCCCCCCCCTTTCCCCCCCCTTTTTTCCCCCCCTTTTCCCCCCCCCCCCCCCCAAAGGAAAAAACCAAAACCAAACCCCCCCCCCCCCCCCCTCTCCCCCCCCCTTAAAACCCAAAAAAAAGGTGGGGTGGGTGTGTTTTGGGGGTTGTTTTGTGTGGTTGGGGTGTGTGTGTGTGTGTGTGTGTGTTGGGGTGTTGGGTGTGTGGGTGTGTGTGTGTGTGTGGGTGGGTGTGTGTGTGTTTGTGGGTTTGGGTGGGGGTGGGGTGTGTGTGTGGTGTGTGTTTGTGTGTGTGTTTTTTGTGTGTGTGTTTGTTTTTTGTGTGTGTGTTTGTTTGTGTGTGTGTGTGTGTTTGTTTGTGTTTGTTTGTTGTGTGTGTGTGTTTGTGTGTTT
>NC_091560.1:42138759-42141259 GCF_042767895.1 Penaeus vannamei
TCACGCCCTCCCACCCCCCACCCCACCCCTCAACCCCCTACCCACCCCCCACCCACGCCCCTCACGCCCACTACCCGACCCCCGCCCACGCCCTCACGCCCACTACCCGACCCCCATCCCAGCCCTCCGCCCACTCCCCGCCCCCATCCAGCCCTCGCCCACTACCCACCCCCCACCCACGCCCTCACGCCCACTACCCGACCCCCGCCCACGCCCTCACGCCCACTACCCACCCCTCACCCGCGCCCTGACAGCCAATCCTACCCCCCACCCACGCCCTCACGCCCACTATCCACCCCCCACCTACGCCCTCACGCCCACTACCCGACCCCCACCCACACCCTCACGCCCACTACTCCACCCCCCACCCACGCCCTGACAGCCAATCCCACCCCCCTCTATCCTCACCCCCGTCCCACGCTACTAACCTATTCCTCCTCCTCTTATGCTAACCCAGAACTTTCTCTGCATTGCACACGCATTCCTGAATTCATATTCCCCATTCCCGAATTCTCGTTCTTTATTCTCCATTCCTGATTTTTCATTCCCCATTCCCGTATTATCCACTCCCCATTCCCGAATTCCCATTATATATTCCCAATTCCCGAATTCTCGTTCCCAATTCCTAATTGTCCAGTCTTCTCCACATCCCCATTTCTATCCCTCTCCCTCATTCTCCTATCTCCATTCTTATCCTTATGCTTCACCTCCACCCCTGTCATTTTTCTGTCTCCACCATTCCTATCTCCGTCTCTACCTTTCTAATCTCCACCACTGTCCCCACACCCATCCCTTACTCCCACATCCAGCCCTAGCCCCCTTCCCCCTGCCTACCCCCCCCTTCCCCGTCTTTCCCATGCCCCTTCCCCTGCCTATCCCTCCTCCCCTACTATCAGCCCCTCCCCCCCCGCCCATCCTCCCCATCCCCGTTCTTCCCTCCCCTTCACCTGCCCATCCTCCCCACCTCCTCCCTCTCCAACCATCTTACCCAACAACCTTCCCCATAAATCCCGTAAGATAATCTAAAAACCACAATCGCCTTTTATAAACAACAAATAAAAAAAAAAACAGATAAACAAAATACAATAAAAAACAAGATAAACTAAATACAAACCAAAACAAGATAAACTAAATACAAACCAAAAATAAACAACAAGAACCCAAAAGACCAAAAAACGCAAAAACAGAATACATACAAGAAAGAAGCCCAACTATCTCGCTGATTATTTTTTTTCCAATGCGTTAATTCTCATGTAAACAGACTCTGAAGACGCGCTCCTTCAGAGGACCAAGGAAGTCCACTTAAGAAAAGAGATTGATTACAAGATACACCAGAAGACGGTGCCACAGAACGGAAGACAGACTGACAAACAGACAAATAGGCTAACGGAGAGATGGCCAAATAGATAAACAGGCAGGGAAGTGGATAGACAGAGAGAGGGATGAATTGACAGGCAGGGAAGTGGAGAGACAGAGAGAGGGATGAATTGACAGGCAGGGAAGTGGAGAGACAGAGAGAGGGATAAACTGACAGGTAGACAGATAGATATGATAAACAGATAAATAGGCTAACAGAGAGATAGCCAAATAGATAAACAGACAGGAAAATGGATAGACAGAGAGAGGGAGGAATTCATAGGTAGACAGATAGATATCATAAACAGAAAAACAGATAAATAGGCTAACAGAGAGATAGCCAAATAGATAAACAGACTGGGAAATGGATAGACAGAGAGAGGGATGAATTGACAGGTAGACAGATAGATATGATAAACAGATAAACAGATAAATAGGCTAACAGAGAGATAGCCATATAGATAAACAGACAGGAAAATGGATAGACAGAGAGAGGGAGGAATTCATAGGTAGACAGATAGATATCATAAACAGAAAAACATAAATAGGCTAACAGAGAGATAGCCAAATAGATAAACAGACTGGGAAATGGATAGAGAGAGAGAGGGATGAATTTGAGGATAGAGAGATAGATAGATATCATACACTCGAGCTAGGTAGGTGTCTAAAAGGCAGACAGACACACAAACACACAGGCAACCACGAGAATACAGATGATACACAGATACAAAGACACAGAGGCTGACAGATAGACAGCTAAATAGACACACAGACAGAGAAGTGGATAGACAGAGGGATGAAATGGGAGAAAGACAGATGGACATACACTCGGGGTTGGTAGGTGTCTGAAAGATAGACACAGAGATACACAGACAACCCTTTACTCTCCAGGGCAGTGCCAGGCAGGCCGACAAAGAGGCAGATAAGCAGACGAACAAACAGACATACGCTAGAGAGGTGCCAGTGTCGTGAAGGGAGTGGGTGACTGGTAGACAGACAGACAGATCGACAGACTAAGAGACAGCCAGACAAAGAAATCGAAGGAGAGAGAGAGACAGAAGCAAAATCACACGTATGCAGACGCACACACACACACATAAACACACGCAAACACACACAAACACACACAAACACATACACACAC
>NC_091560.1:42153759-42155711 GCF_042767895.1 Penaeus vannamei
CACACACACACACACACACACACACCACAAACCCCACCTATCTTCATCTTTCAACAGCGGCAAACTTAAAATGGCGCGCGAATTTACAAGCAAAAACAAGAAAGAAAAATGATATAATGATAATAGACAAGTATAAACACATTTTCAGTGTGGTTTCTTTTTAATTTACCTGTTTTGTTTACGTTTTTTGAGTTTTGTTGACTCTCCCACCTCGAGGTTCCAGAAAGGAGAAAGGCGAGATCAGTAGCAACGCGAAGAGGTGTCATGGCGTCAGATTCTATTTTTGAAAAAAAAATAAAAAAATAAAAAAAAACATGGGGTTTATATTGATGACCACAAAAAGTCGATCATTTTGGTCTCTTCAATTTTCAAAAAGGATTTAAAATAATTATTTTAATGGCTATATTTTCATCGAACAATCACCAAAACAGACGCCATGACACCTACCTCCTCGAGTTGCTACTGATCTAGCCTTTCTCGCGCCAGAAACTCACAATGTTTACCCGAGACACAGAATCGTTGCTTCGAAACCGCTTCACTTTCCAGCAATCAGAGAGGATGCGGGGAAAAATATTTATATATATGTATACAAATACGACTTTTTTCTGGGTGTCGAGAAAAAAAAACGAAAAATCCACCCACCGTGAGACAGAACGAGGCGGTGTTGCTGTTAGAATAAATATTTTACAGCTCGCTCTCACCGCGTAGACAAGATGGCCGGTTCGACTCCCTTTTCAGCCTCGAGTCCGCAGTAACGTCTCGTATAGAGGGCGCTGAGCCGGGGGAATTGGGGGATTTTGAATTCATCAATCGTTGTTTTTGCGTTTGTTTGTTTGTTTTTTGTTTGTGTTGTGTTTTTGTTTTTTTAGGAATAAAGGGGTGAGCTTCTCTGGTTTTGTTTTTTCGTTTTTTTCATTGTTTTTGCGTTTGTTTGTTTTGTTTTGTGTTTTTGTTTTTTTTTTTGGAAAAAAGGGGTGAGTTTCTTTGTTTTTGTTTTGATTGTTTTTTCGTTCTCTTTTCCAGATGAAGTTTTTATTCTTTTCTTTCTTTTTTTCTTTGTCTCTCCCTCCCTCCTACCTCTTCTCCCCCCCAACCCTACCCTCCCCCCTCCCTATTTTGCGATGACGTTCCACTGTGAACGACTGAGCATCCGGGTCGGTCATGAAATGC
Source organism: Penaeus vannamei (assembly GCF_042767895.1). Taxonomy (NCBI): domain Eukaryota; kingdom Metazoa; phylum Arthropoda; class Malacostraca; order Decapoda; family Penaeidae; genus Penaeus; species Penaeus vannamei. Next base: position 42,154,930 of record NC_091560.1, read on the forward strand.
AGAACTCCATTGTCACCGTGTCATGGCATTGTGTCATCCCATGACGCTCTAGGATGTCAAACCCACATTGTTTTTCCCTCTACGTCCTTTTTATTTTTATTTGTTTATTTATTTATATATTTCTATTTTTATTTTTTGTTTTTACTTATTTCTATTTTTTGTTTATTTATTTTTTTTTTTACTTATTTTTATGTTTTGTTTATTTATTTTTTGGGTGTATTTCTTTCTTTCTTTCTGAGTTTTTTTCTCTTTCTTTCTTTTTTATTTGTATCTTTTTTCTTTTTTTTTTTTTTGGTATGTATCTTTTTTTTTCTTTTTTTTTTGGTTTGTATCTTTTTGTTTTTTTACTTTTATTTTCTTTTTTAATGACATTTTACTGTCTCGTTTACGCTGGGGTCGGCGGCGGCCTCTCGTACCCTCGTAAGCAGATTTTGATGACAAGAGCAAGGGAATCTCGCCCTAATTGGTCTTCTGTCTTACGTAAACAAATGTAATGCGGTGATCAGACTCTCATTTCGAGGGGGGGGGGGATTGGGAGTGGGGGGGGGGGGCAAGGGGCAGACTTTTAAGCAGATTTTCCTCAATGTCTAATTTGTTTTCTGTCTCTTTTATTTTGTTCTTTCTTTCTTTCTTTCTTTCTGATTTTTTTGCCATTTTACTTGCCTTTTTTATCTGTTTGTCTTCTGTTTTTTTTTGTTTTTTTTTTACTTTTTTGTTTTATTTCTCTCTTTTTCATTCTTTCTTTTACTTGCCCCTTTTATTTATTTATTTTTCAATATCTT
>NC_091560.1:42156211-42163711 GCF_042767895.1 Penaeus vannamei
CTACCAAAACCGAGCACGACCAACCACCACAATATAACCACAAATACCACAAAAAATCCCAGTGCACCACAGGCCACCAAACAGAGCATCACCAACCACCACAATAAAACCAGAATTACCACAAAAAAGATCCCAGTGCATCACAGGCCACCAAACATACCACCACCACCACAATAAAAACCACAAATAACACCAAAAAATCCCAGTACATCACAAGCAACCAAGCACAACCAGTAACCACAATGAAACCCCGATATACCAGCCCCAAGCACCACAGCGCATCCCGAAATACCAGGCGCAACCAGGCAAAGCAATAACCACAATGAAACCCCGATATACCAGCCCCAAGAACCACAGCGCATCCCGAAATACCAGGCGCAACCAGGCAAAGCAATAACCACAATGAAACCCCGATATACCAGCCCCAAGAACCACAGCGCATCCCGAAATACCAGGCGCAACCAAGCACAACCAATAACCACTATAAAACCCCGATATACCAGCCCCAAGAACCACAGCGCATCCCGTAATACCAGGCGCAACCGGCATATAACGCAATAACCAAAGCAATAACCACAATAAAACCCCGATATACCAGCCCCAAGAACCACAGCGCATCCCGAAAGCAATAACCACAATGAAACCCCGATATACCAGCCCCAAGAACCACAGCGCATCCCGAAATACCAGGCGCAACCAGGCGAAGCAATAACCACAATGAAACCCCGATATACCAGCCCCAAGAACCACAGCGCATCCCGAAATACCAGGCGCAACCGGCATATAACGCAATAACCAAAGCAATAACCACAATAAAACCCCGATATACCAGCCCCAAGAACCACAGCGCATCCCGAAAGCAATAACCACAATAAAACCCCGATATACCAGCCCTAAGAACCACAGCGCATCCCGAAATACCAGGCGCAACCGGCATATAACGCAATAACCAAAGCAATAACCACAATAAAACCCCGATATACCAGCCCCAAGAACCACAGCGCATCCCGAAAGCAATAACCACAATAAAACCCCGATATACCAGCCCTAAGAACCACAGCGCATCCCGAAATACCAGGCGCAACCGGCCTACAGAACAGCGGACCCCAAACCACGCCACAAGCCACCGACCCCAAGCCAGAGTATCCGTGGTCACGTTGAAAGTTTCCCCAAGACCAATAATCCGGTTTGACAGCGCGAATGTAAAGCCATTTCGTGGTTATTACTCCCGCCAATTCGTTTTAAGCAGCCGTCAGCTTCGTAAAGGGTTCGGGGCCGATTTTCTTCCGTTTTTTTTTTTATCGTATTTTTATCTGGTGCGTTGTTTTTCTTTTTTCATTTTTTATTGACCTTTTTTTAGAAACCGTTTTTGTTGCTGTTGATACTTTTAAAATTCGTAAATGTGTTTTCTTTCTCTGTTTCATTTTTTTAAAAACTGTTTTTTTATGTATTTTTTTATTGCTATTGTATTTTTTTCATTCGTAAATGCTTTTTTTGTCTTTCGATTTTCTAACCGTTTTTTTATGTAGTTTTTGTTGCTATTGTTATATTTCTTTATTATTCGTAAAAGTTTTTTTTTTTTATTTCTCTATTTCGATTTTTTTAGAAACCATTTTTTGAAATGTAATTTTTGTTATTTTCGTTTTTTTTGCGTTGGTGTTCAAACTTTGTTGTTGATTCGACTTTTGTTGGAATATAAAGCAGTTTTGAGTCTATATTTAAGGTATTTTATAGATTGCCATTTTATAATAAATATGACGCACCGGCAGTGTCTTAATTAACCTCTATTTCAAACCATTAAAAAAAAATCAAAGTATCCCCTCCATTCTAAGCCGAAAACGAAGCATACGAACACAGCGCTCTTCCGTCCAGCACGTCCCCTCCCCGCTATCCGTGTCATAGATGTTGCTCTTATGCTCTCCTCACTCCCTCCCCGCGTTTCGCCCCCCCATCCCGTCCTTTCGTCCCTCACCCCCCCTTTGGCTCCCCCTCTCCCTCTTTCCTCCCTCGTCCCCCAACCCCCCACCCCTTTCCGCCACCCTCTCCCCCTCGCTTTCGTCCTTCACCCCATTCGCCCCCCTCTCGTCCCTCACCCCCCCCATAAGACCCCCTCTCGTCCCCCCTTTCGCTCCCACTCCCCCTTTCGTCCCTCACCCCCTTTGGCTCCCCCTCTCTCTCCTCTCGCGCCCCCCCCCCCCGTTTGCGCTCCCCTCCCCCCTCCTTTCGTCCTTCACCCTCCACTTTGGCCCCCTCTCCCCTCTCGTCCCTCGCCCCCATCTCTCTACTCGTCCCTTACCTCCCCTTTCGCTCCACCTCCCCCCCTTCCCCCTCTCATCCCCCTTTGGCCCCCCTTCCCCCTCTCATCCCTCACCCTCCCCCCATTTTCGCCCCCCTCTCCCCCCTCTCACCCCCTCACCTCCCCCCCCGTAACGCGACAAAAGTGGCAATCAAACATCCTCGTCAACAGCTGATAGAGCTTGATCCCGACGCCATAAGGGCTTCCATCACCAAGGGCCATCTCCCTCAAAACTCACGACAAACATTCCTGCGTCTATATTTCTTTCTTTTTGTCTGTCTCTGTCTGTCTGTCTGTCGTTTTCTTTTTTCTCTACTTTCTTTCTTTCTCCCCCCCCTCTCTCTCTTTCTCTTACTCTTTCTCTCTCTCTCTTCCCCCTTTCTCCCCCCCCTCTCTCTCCCCTTCTTTCTTTCTCTCCTCCACTCTCTCTTTCTCTCTCTCTCACTCTCTTTCTTACTCTCCATCTACCTTTCTCTCCCCCCCACTCTCTTTCTTTCTCTCCCCCCTCTCTCTCTCCATCTCAAATTTACCACCATTTTTTTGTACATATACGTATTTTTTTCATACACTGCCTTCGGCCAACGGGGAGGTTGCTGTCTCGAGGGAAGAGCCCCGAGCGCGCTGAGACGGGGAGGAGGGAGTCTGGACGGAACGGCAAATGGCTCGAGGGCAGCACAGATTCGCGGCAGAAGATACAGAATAACTTTTCATGTTTAAGAAGACGTGAAGCGTGTTAAATCGGAGCTTACATGTCGCGGGGAATTCTAGTGTAAAAAAAAGAGTTTCTGTCGTTTTATTTACTTACTTTAGATATGATGAAAGAAGGAACATTAAAAAAAGGAAATGAGTAAATACGAACATAAATCTAAGACCTGATGAATGCTCTAGTGTAAAAAATAAAGTTCCTGTCTACGTGTTTTATTTACTTACCTTAGACATAAAAGAAGTAACATAAAAAGATAGTTAAGGAGTAAAAACAAACATTAATCTTAGACCTGATTAATGCCTAACTTATGTAACTTATAAATTTAAGTACATATACTTATAATGGAAGTCTATTACAATCACCCCTCACATAAAGAAGATATCTATTTTATTCTTTGCAAAGATGCATTCAGATAATCCGGCTTGCAAAATGGGAGGAATAAAAAAAAATCATATAAATAGATATCTATTTCGTTCTTTGCAGATAATCCGACTTGCAAAATGGGAAGAATAAAAAAAATATATATATATAAATAGATATCTATTTCGTTCTTTGCAACGATTAATTCAGATAATCCGGCTTGCAAAATGGGAAGAATCTAAATCTGCAAATTATTTCAAAATGATTTAGGATCGCCGGGAGGAATCTAAAATTGCAGATGATTATTGCTCTTTTGTTGCAAAAAGGAGGAGGACAAGTATCAATAACTTCTCGTGCTTTTGGCAATACATTTGACAAACCGTGTAACAAGTCAGAATTATGGAACTTGTTGAAACTTGCAAAAACACGAATATATTCAGATCGAAATAATTTCATCCTTTCCCTCTTTTATCAATATCCTCTGCTTTTTTTTTTTTTTCTTTTCCTTCTTCACATGTTTCTTAATATCCACTTTTTCCCTTTTTCCTTCCCCTGTCTCTTAAATTATCCACTTTTTTCCCCTTCCTCCTTCGCCTGGTTCTTAAAATCTACTTTTCCCTCTTCCTCGCTCGCATGTTTCTTAATATCCACTTTCTTCCCTTTTTTCCTTCGCCTGTCTCTTAAATTATCATTTTCCCCCTTCCTCTTAATACCCACTTTCCTTCGCCTGTTTCTTAATATCCCCTTTTTCCCTTTTTTTCTTCCTGTCTCTTAAATTATCCACTTTTCCCCCTTCCTCTTTCGCATGTTTCTTAATATCCACTTTTTCCTTTTTTTTTCATTCGTCTGTCTCTTAAATTATCCACTTTTTTCCCCTTTTTTCTCTTCCTCCTTCGCCTGTTTCCTAATATTCTCTGTTTTTTTCCCCTTCCTCCTTCTCCTGTCTCTTAATATCCATTTTCCTCCCTTCCTCCTTCGGCTGTCTCTTAAATTATCCACTTTTTCCCCTTTTTCCTTCTCCTATCTCTTAAATTATCCCCTTTCCTCCCCTTCCTCCTTCGCCTGTTTCTTAAAGTATTCACTTTCTTCTCTTTCTCCTTCTCCTATGTCTTACTACTCACTTCCCCTCCTCCTGTCCTTCGGCTATTTCTTAAAATATCCCTTTTCCTCCCCTTCCTCCTTCACCTGTATCTCAACCCCCCTCCACCACCCCCACCCCTTCCCCCTTCTCCCCCTCCTCCCTCTCCCCACACCCCTTCCCTCTCCCCCTCTCCCTGACCCCCCGACCCTCTCCCCCCTCCTGCCCCCCGCCCCCTCTGTCCCCGCCCATCAATAACTTACCTTTGGAGACATTCTCGAGCTCCGTCAGTGCCCGGTCCTTCTCACGCCCATCTCGCAGGCGCAGTGACCCCGTGCCACGCGCCCACGTAGCCTGCGGGAGAGAAGGAAGAAAGGTCAGGAAGCGCGAAGGAAAAAAAAAAAAAAAATGCGAGATAATACGTGTATAGATACGTGTAGGCGTATGGGAATGTAGATGCATATAGATACACTCGCTGGGTGGATCTCTCTCGTTCTCTTTCTTTCTATTTATCTCTTTCTCTCTCTCTCTCTTTTTCTTTTATCTCTCTCTCGATCTTTCTCTCTCTCTCTCAATCTTTCTCTTTCTCTCTCTCTCTCTCTCTCTCGATCTTTCTTTCTCTCTCTCTCTTTCTCTCTCTCTCTCTCTCTCTCTCTCTCTCTCCCTCTCCCTCCCCGCAACCTCTCTCTCTCTCTCTCTCTCTCTCTCTCTCTCTCTCTCTCTCTCTCTCTCTCTCTCTCTCTCTCTCTCCACTCACATACACACACACACACAAATGCATACCATATTCAACCTAAATCCATATTTTGTTTTTCACTCGATCTGAGATAAAAATAAAACAAAAGCAAAACAATTCAAAACAAAAACTAAATACACCTCTCCCCCCAAAACAACAACAACAACAAAAATACGAAAAAAACAAAAGAACATCAACAAGTCAACAAAGTATAAAAAAGTAAAAATAAAAAAAAAAAAAAAAAAAAAAATCGAAAAAATAAAAGAACATCAACAAGTCAACAAAGTAAGAAAGAAGAAGAAGAAGAAGAAGAAGAAGAAGAAGAAGAAGAAGAAGAAGAAGAAGAAGAAGACAAGAAAGACAGACAGACACAAACACCTTAAAAGGAACGTTTAATCCGACGAAGTGGAAGCTCCGGCGTCTCCCGAGAGGTCGTCCTCGAACCGGTCGAAGCAGCGAGGAAGATCCCGAGGCCGAGGCTGAACACTCGACTCAGACGCGAGGAACAAGAACGAGGACGAGAACGAGAACACCTTGGAATCGAGTTATTTTTTATTTTATTATTTTTTAAATTCTCTATGTTTCTGTCTCTGTCTCTGTCTCTCTCTCTCTTTAATTCTCTATCTCTCTCTCTCTCTCTCTTTTTTTTTTTTTAATTCTCTCTGGTTTCTTCTCATTCTTTCTTCTCTTTCTGTGTTCGTTTTATTTTCTTATTTTTTTCCTTTCACCGTTTGGTTTCCTTTTTTATTTCCTTTAATGCGTTTCAATAAAAATAGACGCGAAGAACAAGGACGAGAACGAGAACACCTTGGAATCGAGTTCTTTTACGTATTTTTTTTTTTTTTTTTTTTTTTAATTCTCTCTGGTTTCTTTTTATTCTTTCTTCTCTTTCTGCATTCGTTTTATCTTCTTATTATGGTTTCCCTTTTATTCCCTTTAATGTGTTTCAGTAAAAATTAAAAAAAGGCAGCCACAAGTAAGAAAAAAAAAAAAACTCTCTCTCTCTCTCTCTCTCTCTCTCTCTCTCTCTCTCTCTCTCTCTCTCTCTCTCTCTCTCTCTCTCTCTCTCTCTCTCTCTCACATATTTCGTTTTTCTCGACCTGTGAAGAACAAAAAAAAACAAAAAAAAACGAAACTATTCAAAACAAAACAAAATACCACCTCTTCACCCTCCCCCCCCAAAAAAAAAAAAAAACAGCAAAAAAAACGAAAAAACGAAAGAACATCAACAAGTCAACAAAGTAAAAAAAAAGTAAAAAGAAAAGACAAAAAAAATCGAAAAAAAAAAAGAACATCAACAAGACAACAAAGTAAGAAAAAAGAAGAAGAAGAAGAAGAAGAAGAAGAAGAAGAAGAAGAAGAAGAAGAAGAAGAAGAAGAAGAAGAAGAAGAAGAAGAAGAAGAAGAAGAAGAAGACAAGAGAGACAGACAGACACAAACACCTTAAAAGGAACGTTTAATCCGACGAAGTGGAAGCTCCGGCGTCTCCCGAGAGGTCGTCCTCGAACCGGTCGAAGCAGCGAGGAAGATCCCGAGGCCGAGGCTGAACACTCGACTCAGACGCGAGGAACAAGAACGAGGACGAGAACGAGAACACCTTGGAATCGAGTTATTTTTTATTTTATTATTTTTTAAATTCTCTATGTTTCTGTCTCTGTCTCTGTCTCTCTCTCTCTTTAATTCTCTATCTCTCTCTCTCTCTCTCTTTTTTTTTTTTTAATTCTCTCTGGTTTCTTCTCATTCTTTCTTCTCTTTCTGTGTTCGTTTTATTTTCTTATTTTTTTCCTTTCACCGTTTGGTTTCCTTTTTTATTTCCTTTAATGCGTTTCAATAAAAATAGACGCGAAGAACAAGGACGAGAACGAGAACACCTTGGAATCGAGTTCTTTTACGTATTTTTTTTTTTTTTTTTTTTAATTCTCTCTGGTTTCTTTTTATTCTTTCTTCTCTTTCTGCATTCGTTTTATCTTCTTATTATGGTTTCCCTTTTATTCCCTTTAATGTGTTTCAGTAAAAATTAAAAAAAGGCAGCCACAAGTAAGAAAAAAAAAAAAACTCTCTCTCTCCCTCCCTCTCTCTCTCTCTCTCTCTCTCTCTCTCTCTCTCTCTCTCTCTCTCTCTCTCTCTCTCTCTCTCTCTCTCACACATATTTCGTTTTTCTCGACCTGTGAAGAACAAAAAAAAAAAAAAAACGAAACTATTCAAAACAAAAACAAAATACCACCTCTTCACCCTCCCCCAAAAAAAAAAAAAAAGCAAAAAAAACGAAAAAACGAAAGAACATCAACAAGTCAACAAAGTAAAAAAAAAGTAAAAGAAAAAAG
>NC_091560.1:42168711-42176211 GCF_042767895.1 Penaeus vannamei
TTCTTTATCATGCTGATACAGTTTCCCATTTTCTTTCCACTGGTATCCTACTTCCGTTTTCTTTCAATTCAAACTCTCGTTTTCTGTTTAATTGTACACCAACTTTTTGGTTCTCTCCTATTATTCGGCATTCATATTCCTTTTACTTTGTTACTATATATGATTTCATTTTCCTTCAGTCTTTATTCAACTTCTCGTATTATTTTTTTCTTGCTTTTCAAATATCAATCAACGTTTTCTTTTCCATCCTAAAGTAGTTTCCATTTTACTTTAGTCCTCGTTCATCTTCCCGTTTTCTACTGATCCATAGCAATTTTATAATATCTATTCTAGCCTTAAGGTGCTGTCACACTAGTACTTTTTCCGTCAATTTTTGGACAATTTTATTGAACATAAATACAAACATTCTCGAATATAGCTCTTGATTTGACTTTGCTTGGCTGAAAAAGTTGAAGGAAAGGTTTTCAGACGGAAACGATCATTATCGTCTGACTGGAAAATCGACAATTCGCTCAAAATTTGACAAAATTTCAGAAAATTGTAAAAAAAATGACGGAAAAAGTACTAGTGTGACAGCACCTTTACACAAGTTTTCGTTTTCTTTGCCATCAAATCCAACTTCTAGTCTATTGTCAATTCCTTTTCAAACCAATAATTTTCGGTCTTTCCATAATACCCATCACTAAATTTTTCTCTGTCTCCCTCTCTTTTTCTTTCTACCCTCTCTCTCTCTCTCTTTCTCATTCTCTTTCTTTCTCTCTCTCTCTCTCTCTCTCTCTCTCTCTTTCTTCCTCTCTCTCTCTCTCTCCCTCTCTCTCTCTCTCTCCCTCTCTCTCTCTCTCTCACTCTTTCTCTCCTCTTCTCTTCTCTTTCTCCCCTCCCCCTCTCTCTCGCTCTCCCTCCCTCCCTCCCTCTTTCTCCCTCTCTCTCTCTATTATTGTTTCTTTCCTTCAATTCACAGCAACCACGCACCCCCCCCACCCCTTCGCCCAATGACAACCAAACCGCCCGCAAATATCGCCCTTCTACCGGGTATCCCGAAGGACGTACCGAACGGGCGCGACAGGGTACCCGGTAGAGAGTAACCCGGTAGTGGGCGAGCTCCTCTCCCGGTTCTCTCGAGGAATTCCGTGAAGGAGGGGGAGGAGGAGGAAGAGAGAGGGAGGAGGAGGAGCAGGAGGAAGGGAAGGAGGAGGGAAGGGAGGGAGGAGGAGGAGGGAGGAGAGGAGGAGAGGGGGAGGAAGGAAGAGGAGGGGGAGGGAGAGAGGGGAGGAAGGAGGGAGGAGGGAGGAGGAGGAGCAGGGAGGAGGAGAGGGGGAGGAGGAGGGAGAGAGGAAGGGGGCAGGGAGGGGAGGGAGAGAGGGAGAAAGGGAGGAGGAGGAGAGAGAGAGAGAGAGAGAGAGAGAGAGAGAGAGAGAGAGAGAGAGAGAGAGAGAGAGAGAGAGAGAGAGGGAGGGAGAGAAAAAAAATGAAAGAGAGAGAGAAAGAGAAAAAAGACAAAAAAAAAAAAAAAAATCCCTACCTACCCCCCCAAAAAAAAAGAAAAAAATCAAAATTGCGCCCCCGATATTTGAAACCTCATTCCAGAATCTGAAACCTTAATCTGTCTCGTCTTACCGAAGAACACCGCTCTTCCCTCCTTAATAAGAAAAAGATTATCCTCACGACCTCATTCTCATCACGGGATCTTTTTCAGTGTACAAAAGTCTCCTCCAATAAATGCTTTGGAGACTCTGTACACGTCTCCTCATAACACGAGTGCACACACCTCATAATTCGACTGTACACACATCTTCAAAACTCGACATTCACACCTCATGACTCGACTGCACACGTCTCCTCATAACTCTACTTACACGTCTCCTCATAACTCTACTTACACGCCTCCTCATAACTCGACTGAGGACTGTACAGTATGCACACCTCCTCATAAACCTCATGAAAACGGAACACAATTTTCCGAGGAAGCGAAATTTCGAAAAAAAGACTGATTAACTTTTTCTTTTAAATTTTGTGTTTAGGAGATGATTGGGGAGAGGAGGAGGAGGAGGAGAAGGAGGAGGAGGAAGAAGAAGAGGAGGAGGAGGAGGAGGAGGAGGAGGAGGAGGAGGAGGAGGAGGAGGAGGAGGAGGAGGAGGAGGAGGAGGAAGAAGAAGAAGAAGGAGGAGGAGGAGGAGGAGGAAAGAGGAAGAGGAAGAGGAAGAGGAAGAGGAGGAGGAGGAGGAGGAGGAGGAGGAGGAGGAGGAGGAGGAGGAGGAGGAGGAGGAGAAGGAGGAGGGGGAGGAGGGAGGGAGGGTGATGCAGAGAGAGAAGTTATGAGTGTTGTGAGGATGGGTAGGGATGCGAAGGGGGGGGGGGAGGAAGAGAAGAGTGATGAGTGAAGTAATGATGACGGGGCGAGACATGAGGTGATGAGGAGAGCGTAGCGCGTAGGTGATGAGTTAAGGAGAGTGATGAGGTGGGAGCTGACGAGTTGAGAGTGATGAGGAAAGAGAGTGATGAGGGAGGAGAGTGATGAGTGAGGAGAGTGAGGAGGAAGGAGAATGATGAAAGAGGAGGTGATGAGGAGAGGAGGTGATGAGGAGAGGAGATGATGAGGAAAAAGAGTGATGAGGGAGAAGAGTAATAAGGTAGGAGGTGATGATTTGAGGAGAGTGATGAGTGAGGAGGTGACGAGGAAAGAGAGTGATGAGGAAAAACCGTGATGAGAAGAGGAGAGTGATGAGTTGAGGAGAGTGATGAGGAAAGAGAGTGATGAGTTGAGGAGACCGTAGCGCGCAATTGACGCGTTGAGGCGAGTGATGAGGCGGGAGGTGATGAGGAGAGACGAACCACGCACCTTTAACGAGGACTCATGTCGCTAAGTGCTCTCCTACGCTGTCCATTGAAGGAGCTGGCTTTTAGTGATGAAGGAGTCATCAATCTTCATTCTTTTTTTCGTGTATCAGCGTCGTTCTCTCTCTCTCTCTTTCGCTTTTTCGTTTTGTCTTTCTCTCTCTCTTTCGTTTTCTCTTTCTCTCTTTCGTTTTGTCTTTCTCTCTCGTTCTCGTTTTCGCTTTCTCTCTCTTTATTTTTCGCTTTCACTTTCTTTATTTTTCGCTTTCGTTTTCTCTCTCTTTATTTTTCGCTTTCTCTCTCTCTCTCTCTCTCTTTCGCTTTTTCTCTCTCTGTCTCTCTCTCCCTCACTTTCTCTTTCTGTCTCTTTCTCTCCTCCCTCTCCCCCCTCTCTCTCTCCCTCACTTTCTGTCCCTCTGTCTCTCTCTCCCTCCCTTTCTCTCTCTCCCACTTCCTCTCTCTCCCCCCTTCTCTCTCTCTTCAGTCTCTCTTCCTTTATCTCTGTCACTGTCTTTCTCTCTCTCTCTCTTCCTTTGTCAATCTGTCTGTCTATACTGAAATACAACAGTTAGAACAGAATAAAAATCCATATTTTTTTTTCTTAATGTGTCTGTGCTTCATCCTTTCTGTGTATGCACGTGAATGATTTCACATTTTCACACAGATACACACACACGCACACATAAACACGACACACATACAAACAAACACACACACACACACGCACACGAAGTCACACACACACACACATGCACACGAAGTCACACACAAACACACACACACACGTGCACAAAAACACACGCACACAGACACATAATAACACATACACACACATACAAACAAACACGAAGTCACACACACACACACACACACACACACACACACACACACACACAACACACACACACTCATATTCACACAAACACACACACACACGTGCACTAAAAACACACGCACGCAGACACATAATAACACATACACATACACTTCCACACACATACAAACAAACGAAGTCTAACACACACACACACACACACACACACGCACACGAAGTCACGCGAGAGCTCCCAAGTTCAGTTCTTCCCACGCTTAATCCTGTTCCTTCGCCCGCATATTGCTGCTTTTGCATTGCCTGCTTGACATCCTGCAACATCCTGCTCCATTCTGCAACATCCTGCAACATCCAGCTATATCCTGCAACATCCTACAACATCCTGTAGCATCCGTCAACATCCTGCAACATCCTACAACATCCAGCTGTATCTTGCAACATCCTACAACATCCTGTAACATCCTGCAACATTCTACTACACCCTACAACATCCTGCTACATTCTGCAACATCCTACAACATCTAGCTATATCCTGCAACATCCTAAAACATCCTGTAGCATCCGTCAACATCCTGCAACATCCTGTAGCATCCTGCAACATTATAGTACATCCTGCTATATCCTACATCCTGCAATGTCATACAGCATCCTAGAACATCCTACAACATCCTGCAACATTCATACAGGGTCTTGGTCCATCGTGTGCTTGTGTGTTTGTTTGGTTGTGTGTGTTTTTTGTGTGTGTATGTTTGTTTGTGTGTATGTTTGGTTGTTTGTGTGTGTGTTTGTGTGTGTGCGTATGAGTGTTTGTTTGTGTGTGTGTGTGTGTGTGTTTGTGTATGTATGCGTGTGTGTGTGTTTGTGTGTGTGCGTATGAGTGTTTGTTTGTGTGTGTGTGTGTGTGTGTTTGTGTATGTATGCGTGTGCGTTTGTGTGTGTGTGTGTATGTGTATGTGCGTTTCATTTCACTTTACCAAAGTCGTGTGCACGCGCCCATACTCGTGTACGTAAATTACTCTCCTCGCTTATTAAATCATGTACACCAATTAGGATAAATTTTGCTAAGTCATGCTAGCGTTCATACACATTCATAAACATGCCCCCTCCCCCTCCCCCTCCCCCCCCTCTCCCCTCAAATTTCCCCTCACTGCATCAACAAGTGCTTACACGGAGGAAGGGGGAGGGGGTAGGGATAGGGGAAGGATGGGGGTAGGGGGGTAGGGGGAGAGGGGAACGGAGCTGGGGGCCAGGGAGGGGAATTGGAGGGGGGAAGGATGGGGGGTGGGGGTAGGGGGAAGGGGGAGCGGGCTGGGGGCCAGGGAGGGGAATTGGAGGTTGGGGGAAGGATAGGGGGGGTGGGGATGGTAGGGGGTGAGGAGGAACGGAGCTGGGAGCGGGGAGTAAGGGGGGAAGGGGGAACGGGAGCTGTAAAATGGGCAGGAGGGAGGTGGAGAGTTGGGGGAAGGATGTGGGGGGTTGAGGGGTAGGGGGAAGGGGGAACGGAGCTGGGGGTGGGGGGTAGGGGGAGAGGGGGGGATTATGTGAAGGGGCCAAGGGAGGGGAATGGGGAGGGGGGAGGGGGAGGGAGAGGTTTGCGAGGGTGGAGGCGGAAGTGAGGGGAAAAAAAGGGAAGGGGAAGCGATAGCAACAAGTCCTCGGAGAGTGAGGGAAGGCCGGCTGTAAAAGGAAGTGAGAGGATGTTTGGGAAAAGGAGGGAAAGTGAGGGGAAATTTGTGGGGGATTAAAGGGTGGAAGTGAGAGGAAGTGAAAGGAAGTGAAAGGATGTGAGGGGAAGTGAGAAGAAGTGAGAGGACGTGAAAGGAGGTGAGGGGAAGTGAGAAGAAGTGAGAGGACGTGAAAGGAGGTGAGGGGAAGTGAGAGGAAGTGAAGGGAAGTGAAAGGAGGTGAGGGGAAGTGAGAAGAAGTGAGAGGCCGTGAAAGGAGGTGAGGGGAAGTGAGAAGTGAGAGGGCGTGAAAGGAGGTGAGAGGGAAGTGGAGAAGAAGTAGAGAGGCCGTGAAGAGGAGGTGAGGGGGAAGTGAGAAGTGAGAGGGCGTGAAAGGAGGTGAGGGGAAGTGAGGAAGAAGTGAGAGGCCGTAGAAAGGAAGGTGAGGGGAAGTGAGAAGTGAGAGGACGTGAAAGGAGGTGAGGGGAAGTGAGAAGAAGTGAGAGGCCGTGAAAGGAGGTGAGGGGAAGTGAGAAGTGAGAGGGCGTGAAAGGAGGTGAGGGGAAGTGAGAAGAAGTGAGAGGCCGTGAAAGGAGGTGAGGGGAAGTGAGAAGTGAGAGGACGTGAAAGGAGGTGAGGGGAAGTGAGAAGAAGTGAGAGTCTGTGAAAGGAGGTGAAGGGAAGTGAGAAGTGAGAGGACGTGAAAGGAGGTGAGGGGAAGTGAGAAGAAGTGAGGAGAGGACGTGAAGCTAGGAGGTGAGGCAAAGTGAGGAAGAAGTGAGAGGACGTGAAAGGAGGGTGAGAGGGGGAAGTGAGAAGAAGAGTGAGGAGGACGTGAAAGAGGAGGTGAGGGGAAGCAGAGAAGAAGTGAGAGGACGTGAAAGGAGGGTGAGTGGAAGTGAGAAGAAGTTGAGCCAGAGACGTGAAAGGAGGGTGAAGTGGAAGTGAGAAGAAGTGAGAGGACGTGAAGGAGGAGGTGGAGGTGGAAGTATGAGAAGGAAGTGAGAGGACGTGCAAAGGAGGTGAGTGGAGAGTGAAGAAGTGAGAGGACGTGAAAGGAGGTGAGTGGAAGTGAGAAGAAGTGAGTGGACGTGAAAGGAGGTGAGTGGAAGTGAGAAGAAGTGAGAGGACGTGAAAGGAGGTGAGTGGAAGTGAGAAGAAGTGAGAGGACGTGAAAGGAGGTGAGTGGAAGTGAGAAGAAGTGAGAGGACGTGAAAGGAGGTGAGTGGAAGTGAGAAGAAGTGAGAGGACGTGAAAGGAGGTGAGGGGAAGTGAGAAGAAGTGAGGGGAAGTGAGAAGAAGTGAGAGGCCGTGAAAGGAGGTGAGGGGAAGTGAGAAGAAGTGAGTGGACGTGAAAGGAGGTGAGTGGAAGTGAGAAGAAGTGAGAGGACGTGAAAGGAGGTGAGGGGAAGTGAGAAGAAGTGAGGGGAAGTGAGAAGAAGTGAGAGGCCGTGAAAGGAGGTGAGGGGAAGTGAGAAGAAGTGAGAGGACGTGAAAGGAGGTGAGTGGAAGTGAGAAGAAGTGAGAGGACGTGAAAGGAGGTGAGGGGAAGTGAGAAGAAGTGAGGGGAAGTGAGAAGAAGTGAGAGGACGTGAAAGGAGGTGAGTGGAAGTGAGAAGAAGTGAGAGGACGTGAAAGGAGGTGAGGGGAAGTGAGAAGAAGTGAGGGGAAGTGAGAAGAAGTGAGAGGACGTGAAAGGAGGTGAGGGGAAGTGAGAAGAAGTGAGGGGAAGTGAGAAGAAGTGAGAGGACGTGAAAGGAGGTGAGGGGAAGTGAGAAGAAGTGAGAGGACGTGAAAGGAGGTGAGTGGAAGTGAGAAGAAGTGAGAGGACGTGAAAGGAGGTGAGTGGAAGTGAGAAGAAGTGAGAGGACGTGAAAGGAGGTGAGTGGAAGTGAGAAGAAGTGAGAGGACGTGAAAGGAGGTGAGTGGAAGTGAGAAGAAGTGAGGGGGAAGTGAGGAAGAAGTGAGGAGGCCGTGAAAAGGAGGTGAGGGGGAAGTGAGGAAGAAAGTGAGTGGACGTGAAAGGAGGTGAGTGGAAGTGAGAGAAGAAGTGAGAGGACGTGGAAAGGAGGTGAGGGGGAAGTGAGGAAGAAGTAAGAGGGGAAGTGAGAAGAAGTGAGAGAGATCGTGAAAGGAGGTGAGTGGAAGTGAGTGTGAAGAAGTGAGAGG
>NC_091560.1:42196211-42198711 GCF_042767895.1 Penaeus vannamei
CCACCTCCTTCCTTCCTCCTTTCCTCCCTCCTTCTCCCCTTCCCCCTACCTCACTCCTCCTTCCCTTCTCCCTCTCCCTCCGTCCAAATGCCCCCTTCTCCTTTCCTCCCTCCTTCTCCTTCCCCTCCCCTCCCTCCTTCCTTTCCCCCTCCCCTTCCCTTCCCCCTCCCTCCTTCTCCCCTTCCCACTCCCCTCTTTCTCCTTTCCTTTCCCTCCTTCTCCTTTCCTCCCCTCCCCCTCCCCCTATCCTCCTTCTCCTCTCTTTCTCCCTCCCCTCCCTCCTTTCCCTACCCTTCCCTTTCCCTCTCCCTCCCTTCTCCCTCCTTCTCCCTTCCCTCCCTCCCTCCTTTCTTCCCTCCCCCTCCTTCTCCCTCCCCTCGCATACCACCCGTGTACAATACTCCCGTCTCCCTTCTCCCTTCCGCGCACAAACTACTTATACTCCCCCTCCCCCTCACCCACCCTCCCTCTCCCTCTTGCATATCAATTACGGTACTTATAATACCCCCCCCCCCCCTTCTCCCTTTCTTGAACACCGCCTACTTGTAATACCATCTCCTTATGCATTTCTCACTTCCCGAGCACCATTTACTTATAATTTCAACCCTTATACCACCTTCCATACTTATAATATCCCTTCGAACATGACTTACTTATAATACCAATTTCCTATAGGCCTACCCGATTCATTCTCTACACCCTTCCTACTTATAGTACCTCCTTTTATTTCTTCGCCCATGCCACTTACTTAGAATACCCCTTTTATTTCTTCTCCCATGCCACTTACTTATAATACCCACTTTTAATTCTTCTCCCATGTCATTTACTTATAATACCCCCTTATATTTCTTCTCCTATGCCACTTGCTTATAATACCCCCTTTTATTTCTTCTCCCATGCCACCTACTTATAACCTCCCTTCCCCCTTACTTATAATACCCAACCCCCTTCCCCTTCTGAGATATTTTATAAGTCTTTTATAAGTCTCTCCCTCCTTACACATCGTACAGCGCTTATGCATGATAAATCCCTTTAAATATCGCTCTTATCTCTAAATTTCTCGCCCGTCCTCACGCCCACGAGCCGGTCTCTGCCACCCAAATGGGGGGAAGACAGTGCAACAATCGTGCAACATTGGGGTGCAACTGCAAAGCGACACCCGAGGGTTCTGATGTGGTGTAAAATTCCATCGCAATTTTTTTTTATTTTTCTTTTTTTGTATATTTCGATTTTTTTTTTCTTCTTGTTTTCTTTTTTTTGGATATTTCGTTTTTTTCGTCTTTTTTTCATTCGCGGTTTTTTGTTGTTCTGTTCTGATTGACCTTTTGTTTGTGAATCCTTCAGCATTGCTTCTGTTTGTTTTTCTTTCTCTGTCTCTGTGTCTCTCTCCCTCCCCCTTCTCTTCCCTTCCCTCCCTCCCTCGCACTCAACCTTCTCTCCCTCTCCTCTCTCTCTCTTTCCTTCCCTCCTCCTCCCCTTCTGTCCCTCTCTCCTTCCTTCCCTCTCTCTCTCTCCCTTTCCCCTCCCTCCCTCCCTCCTACTCAGCCTTCTCTCCCTCCCTCACTCCCTCTCTCCTCCCTTCCCTCACTCCCTCCTACTCTGCCTTCTCTCCCTCCCTCACTCCCTCTCTCCTCCCTCTCTCCATTCCTCCCTCCCTCTCTCCCTCCCTCCCTTCCTTCCCTCCCTCCCTCCCACCATCTTTCACTTTGATCCAACCGTGCCACAGTGTACACATTGTCCATCGGGAACAGCAGAGGAAATGTACACTGTGCGGAGTGTACGTGACTGGTTCATTCTCGTAAACACTAGGAGGGATTCATGACTTCTCTGTACATGAACAACCAGCTTTACGTTCCCCTGATCTTAAGGGCGAATGCGCGTTCGGGATGCGCGGTGTGAAGACCCTTGCGGCAAGATGGCATTTGTGTGGGTGACGCAGACAAATGAAGTGGAATAAAGAGAGAGAGAGATGCATAAAGGAAATTAAATTAGGCAGAAAGTAGTGTCATGGGGCATCTCAAAGAAATGATAGAAGTGAATAAAATAAGCAAGATAGAAATGATAGAAATATGTAAATTAAACGAGAACGAAACAAAGAAGTGGAAGGAAATTAGAAGCTAATAAAAAAACAAAAACAAAACCGAAACAAAAACACAACGAAAGCGCATAATCATTTCGGAGGTACATGTCCTGTGTCAATGTCACTGGACACGCTCCCGTACTTGGCACCGGACTTCCCTTCTGACACTCTTCCTCCGGCACACGTGACACACCAACGGCCACAAAGAGCACATGTCCATTTTTCTATATATTCTTTCGTGTCCTTCTTTCTCCTATCTAGAATCCTTCGCCTCTGCTTTCTCTTATATATATTCTTTCGTGTTCCTCTTTCTCCTTCGCCTCCTTGTCCTCGCGTCTGCTTACTCTTATATATATTCTTTAGTGCCCTTCTTCCTCCTCTTCAGAGTCCTTCGCCTTCTCCTCCTCCTCCTTTACTCAT
>NC_091560.1:42203711-42221211 GCF_042767895.1 Penaeus vannamei
AGATTCCAGCTGAAGGAAGCGATACCTCTTTCAGATATCAGATACCAAGGTCGTTCCTCTCTTCTCTCTATCTTTGTCTCCTTCTCTCGTTCCTCTCTTCGCTCCTTCTCTCGTTCCTCCCTTCGCTCTATCTTTTTCTCCTTCTCTCGTTCCTCTCTTCGCTCCTTCTCTCGTTCCTCCCTTCGCTCTATCTTTTTCTCCTTCTCTCGTTCCTCCCTTCGCTCTATCTTTTTCTCCTTCTCTCGTTCCTCTCTTCGCTCCTTCTCTCGTTCCTCCCTTTCGCTCTATCTTTTTTCTCCTTCTTCTCGTTCCCCCCCCTTCGCTCTATCTTTTTCTCCTTCTCTCGTTTCCTCTCTTCGCTCTATCTTTCTCCTTCTCTCGTTCCTCTCTTCGCTCTATCTTTTTCTCCTTCTCTCGTTCCTCCCTTCGCTCTATCTTTTTCTCCTTCTCTCGTTCCTCTCTTCATTCTCTTTCTCCTTCTCTCTGATTCTTCTCTTCGCTCTATCTTTTTCTCCTTCTCTCGTTCCTCTCTTCGCTCTATCTTTTCTCCTTCTCTCGTTCTCCTTCGCTCTATCTTTTCTCCTTCTCTCGTTTCCTCCTTGCTCTATCTTTTTCTCCTTCTCTCGTTCCTCCTTCGCTCTATCTTTTTCTCCTTCTCTCGTTCCTCCCTTCGCTCTATCTTTTTCTCTTCTCTCGTTCCTCCCTTCGCTCTATCTTTTTCTCCTTCTCTCGTTCCTCCCTTCGCTCTATCTATTTCTCCTTCTCTCGTTCCTCCCTTCGCTCTATCTTTTCTCCTTCTCTCTCGTTCCTCCCTTCGCTCTATCTTTTTCTCCTTCTCTCGTTCCTCCCTTCGCTCTATCTTTTTTCTCCTTCTCGTTCCTCCCTTCGCTCTATCTTTTTCTCCTTCTCTCGTTCCTCCCTTCGCTCTATCTTTCTCCTTCTCTCGTTCCTCCCTTCGCTCTATCTATTTCTCCTTCTCTCGTTCCTCCCTTCGCTCTATCTTTCTCCTTCTCTCGTTCCTCCCTTCGCTCTATCTTTTTCTCCTTCTCTCGTTCCTCCTTAGCTCTATCTTTTCTCCTTCTCTCGTTCCTCCTTCGCTCTATCTTTCTCCTTCTCTCGTTCCTCTCTTCGCTCCTTCTCTCGTTCTCCCCTACGCTCTATCTTTTTTCTCCTTCTCTCGTTCCTCTCTTCGCTCTATCTTTTTCTCCTTTCGTTCCTCTCTTCGCTCTATCTTTCTCCTTCTCTCGTTCCTCTCTTCTCTCTATCTTTGTCTCCTTCTCTCGTTCCTCTCTTCGCTCCTTCTCTCGTTCCTCCCTTCGCTCTATCTTTTTCTCCTTCTCTCGTTCCTCTCTTCGCTCTATCTTTTTCTCCTTCTCTCGTTCCTCTCTTCGCTCTATCTTTTTCTCCTTCTCTCGTTCCTCCCTTCGCTCTATCTTTTTCTCCTTCTCTCGTTCCTCTCTTCGCTCCTTCTCTCGTTCCTCCCTTCGCTCTATCTTTTTCTCCTTCTCTCGTTCCTCCCTTCGCTCTATCTTTTTCTCCTTCTCTCGTTCCTCCCTTCGCTCTATCTTTTTCTCCTTCTCTCGTTCCTCCCTTCGCTCTATCTTTTTCTCCTTCTCTCGTTCCTCCCTTCGCTCTATCTTTTTTCTCCTTCTCTCGTTCCTCCCTTCGCTCTATCTTTTCTCCTTCTCTCGTTCCTCCTTCGCTCTATCTATTTCTCCTTCTCTCGTTCCTCCTTCGCTCTATCTTTCTCCTTCTCTCGTTCCTCCCTTTAGCTCTATCTTTTCTCCTTCTCTCGTTCCTCCTTCGCTCTATCTTTTCCTCCTTCTCTCGTTCCTCCTTCGCTCTATCTTTTTCTCCTTCTCGTTCCTCCCTTCGCTCTATCTATTTCTCCTTCTCTCGTTCCTCCCTTCGCTCTATCTTTTTCTCCTTCTCTCGTTCCTCCCTTCGCTCTATCTTTTTCTCCTTCTCTCGTTCCTCCCTTCGCTCTATCTTTTTCTCCTTCTCTCGTTCCTCTCTTCGCTCCTTCTCTCGTTCCTCCCTACGCTCTATCTTTTTCTCCTTCTCTCGTTCCTCTCTTCGCTCTATCTTTTTCTCCTTTCGTTCCTCTCTTCGCTCTATCTTTTTCTCCTTCTCTCGTTCCTCCCTTCGCTCTATCTTTTTCTCCTTCTCTCGTTCCTCTCTTCATCCTTCTCTCGTTCCTCCCTACGCTCTATCTTTTTCTCCTTCTCTCGTTTCTCCCTTCGCTCTATCTTTTTCTCCTTCTCTCGTTCCTCCCTTCGCTCTATCTTTTTCTCCTTCTCTCGTTCCTCCCTTCGCTCTATCTTTTTCTCCTTCTCTCGTTCCTCCCTTCGCTCTATCTTTTTCTCCTTCTCTCGTTCCTCCCTTCGCTCTATCTTTTTCTCCTTCCCTCGTTCCTCCCTTCGCTCTATCTTTTTCTCCTTCTCTCGTTCCTCTCTTCGCTCCTTCTCTCGTTCCTCCCTACGCTCTATCTTTTTCTCCTTCTCTCGTTCCTCCCTTCGCTCTATCTTTTTCTCCTTCTCTCGTTCCTCCCTACGCTCTATCTTTTTCTCCTTCTCTCGTTTCTCCCTTCGCTCTATCTTTTTCTCCTTCTCTCGTTCCTCTCTTCGCTCTATCTTTTTCTCCTTCTCTCGTTCCTCCCTTCGCTCTATCTTTTTCTCCTTCTCTCGTTCCTCTCTTCGCTCTATCTTTTTCTCCTTCTCTCGTTCCTCTCTTCGCTCTATCTTTTTCTCCTTCTCTCGTTCCTCTCTTCGCTCCTTCTCTCGTTCCTCTCTTCGCTCTATCTTTTTCTCCTTCTCTCGTTCCTCCCTTCGCTCTATCTTTTTCTCCTTTCGTTCCTCTCTTCGCTCTATCTTTTTCTCCTTCTCTCGTTCCTCCCTTCGCTCTATCTTTTTCTCCTTCTCTCGTTCCTCTCTTCGCTCCTTCTCTCGTTCCTCTCTTCGCTCTATCTTTTTCTCCTTCTCTCGTTCCTCCCTTCGCTCTATCTTTTTCTCCTTCTCTCGTTCCTCCCTTCGCTCTATCTTTTTCTCCTTCTCTCGTTCCTCCCTTCGCTCTATCTTTTTCTCCTTCTCTCGTTCCTCTCTTCGCTCCTTCTCTCGTTCCTCCCTTCGCTCTATCTTTTCTCCTTCTCTCGTTTCCTCCCTTCGCTCTATCTTTTTCTCCTTCTCTCATTCCTCCCTTCGCTCTATCTTTTTTTCTCCTTCTCTCGTTCCTCCATTCGCTCTATCTTTTTCTCCTTCTCTCGTTCCTCCCTTCGCTCTATCTTTTCTCCTTCTCTCGTTCCTCTCTTCGCTCTATCTTTTTCTCCTTCTCTCGTTCCTCCCTTCGCTCTATCTATTTCTCCTTCTCTCGTTCCTCCCTTCGCTCTATCTTTTTCTCCTTCTCTCGTTCCTCCCTTCGCTCTATCTTTTTCTCCTTCTCTCGTTCCTCCCTTCGCTCTATCTTTTTCTCCTTCTCTCGTTCCTCCCTTCGCTCTATCTATTTCTCCTTCTCTCGTTCCTCCCTTCGCTCTATCTTTTTCTCCTTCTCTCGTTCCTCCCTTCGCTCTGCTCTTTTCTCCTTCTCTCGTTCCTCCCTTCGCTCTATCTTTTTTCTCCTTCTCTCGTTCCTCCCTTCGCTCTATCTTTTTCTCCTTCTCTCGTTCCTCTCTTCGCTCTTCTCGTTCCTCCCGCTTCGCTCTATCTTTTTCTCCTTCTCTCGTTCCTCTCTTCGGCTCTATCTTTTTCTCCCTTTCGTTCCTCTCTTCGCTCTATCTTTTTCTCCTTCTCTCGTTCCTCCCTTCGCTCTATCTTTTTCTCCTTCTCTCGTTCCTCTCTTCGCTCCTTCTCTCGTTCCTCCCTTCGCTCTATCTTTTCTCCTTCTCTCGTTTCTCCTTCGCTCTATCTTTTTCTCCTTCTCTCGTTCCTCCCTTCGCTCCTCTTTTTCTCCTTCTCTCGTTCCTCCCTTCGCTCTATCTTTTCTCCTTCTCTCGTTCCTCCCTTCGCTCTATCTTTTTCTCCTTCTCTCGTTCCTCCCTTCGCTCTATCTTTTCTCCTTCTCCTCGTTCCTCCCTTCGCTCTATCTTTTTCTCCTTCTCTCGTTCCTCTCTTCGCTCCTTCTCGTTCCTCCCTACGCTCTATCTTTTTCTCCTTCTCTCGTTCCTCCCTTCGCTCTATCTTTTTCTCCTTCTCTCGTTCCTCCCTACGCTCTATCTTTTTCTCCTTCTCTCGTTTCTCCCTTCGCTCTATCTTTTTCTCCTTCTCTCGTTCCTCCCTTCCCGCTCTATCTTTTTCTCCTTCTCTCGTTCCTCCCTTCGCTCTATCTTTTTCTCCTTCTCTCGTTCCTCCCTTCGCTCTATCTTTTTCTCCTTCTCTCGTTCCTCCCTTCGCTCTATCTTTTTCTCCTTCTCTCGTTCCTCTCTTCGCTCCTTCTCTCGTTCCTCTCTTCGCTCTATCTTTTCTCCTTCTCGTTCCTCCTTCGCTCTATCTTTTTCTCCTTTCGTTCCTCTCTTCGCTCTATCTTTTTCTCCTTCTCTCGTTCCTCTCTTCGCTCTATCTTTTTCTCCTTCTCTCGTTCCTCTCTTCGCTCCTTCTCTCGTTCCTCTCTTCGCTCTATCTTTTTCTCCTTCTCTCGTTCCTCCCTTCGCTCTATCTTTTTCTCCTTCTCTCGTTCCTCCCTTCGCTCTATCTTTTTCTCCTCTCGTTCCTCCCTTTGCTCTTTCTTCTTCTCCTTCTCTCGTTCCTCTCTTCGCTCCTTCTCTCGTTCCTCCCTTCGCTCTATCTTTTTCTCCTCTCGTTCCTCCCTTCGCTCTATCTTTTTCTCCTTCTCTCGTTCCTCTCTTCGCTCTTTCTTATCTTTTTCTCCTTCTCTCGTTCCTCCCTTCGCTCTATCTTTTTCTCCTTCTCTCGTTCCTCCCTTCGCTCTATCTTTTTCTCCTTCTCTCGTTCCTCCCTTCGCTCTATCTTTTTCTCCTTCTCTCGTTCCTCCCTTCGCTCTATCTTTTTCTCCTTCTCTCGTTCCTCCCTTCGCTCTATCTTTTTCTCCTTCTCTCGTTCCTCCCTTCGCTCTATCTTTTTCTCCTTCTCTCGTTCCTCCCTTCGCTCTATCTTTTTCTCCTTCTCTCGTTCCTCTCTTCGCTCTATCTTTTTCTCCTTCTCTCGTTCCTCCCTTCGCTCTATCTATTTCTCCTTCTCTCGTTCCTCTCTTCGCTCTATCTTTTTCTCCTTTCGTTCCTCTCTTCGCTCTATCTTTTTCTCCTTCTCTCGTTCCTCCCTTCGCTCTATCTTTTTCTCCTTCTCTCGTTCCTCTCTTCGCTCCTTCTCTCGTTCCTCCCTTCGCTCTATCTTTTTCTCCTTCTCTCGTTCCTCCCTTCGCTCTATCTTTTTCTCCTTCTCTCGTTCCTCCCTTCGCTCTATCTTTTTCTCCTTCTCTCGTTCCTCCCTTCGCTCTATCTTTTTCTCCTTCTCTCGTTCCTCCCTTCGCTCTATCTTTTTCTCCTTCTCTCGTTCCTCCCTTCGCTCTATCTTTTTCTCCTTCTCTCGTTCCTCCCTTCGCTCTATCTATTTCTCCTTCTCTCGTTCCTCCTTAGGCTCTATCTTTTCTACTCCTTCTCTCCGTTCCTCCCTTCGCTCTATCTTTTTCTCCTTCTCTCGTTCCTCCCTTCGCTCTATCTTTTTCTCCTTCTCTCGTTCCTCCCTTCGCTCTATCTTTTTTCTCCTTCTCTCGTTCCTCTCTTCGCTCTATCTTTTTTCTCCTTCTCTCGTTCCTCTCTTCGCTCTATCTTTTTCTCCTTCTCGCGTTCCTCCCTTCGCTCTATCTTTTTCTCCTTCTCTCGTTCCTCCCTTCGCTCTATCTTTTTCTCCTTCTCTCGTTCCTCTCTTCGCTCTATCTTTTTCTCCTTCTCTCGTTCCTCCCTTCGCTCTATCTTTTTCTCCTTCTCTCGTTCCTCCCTTCGCTCTATCTTTTTCTCCTTCTCTCGTTCCTCTCTTCGCTCTCCTTTTCTCTTTCTCTCGTTCCTCCCTTCTCTCTATCTTTTTCTCCTTCTCTCGTTCCTCTCTTCGCTCTATCTTTTTCTCCTTCTCTCGTTCCTCTCTTCGCTCTCCTTTTCTCTTTCTCTCGTTCCTCCCTTCTCTCTATCTTTTTCTCCTTCTCTCGTTCCTCCCTTCGCTCTATCTTTTTCTCCTTCTCTCGTTCCTCTCTTCGCTCTCCTTTTCTCTTTCTCTCGTTCCTCCCTTCTCTCTATCTTTTTCTCCTTCTCTCGTTCCTCTCTTCGCTCTATCTTTTTCTCCTTCTCTCGTTCCTCCCTTCGCTCTATCTATTTCTCCTTCTCTCGTTCCTCCCTTCGCTCTATCTTTTTCTCCTTCTCTCGTTCCTCCCTTCGCTCTATCTTTTTCTCCTTCTCTCGTTCCTCCCTTCGCTCTCTTTTTCTCCTTCTCTCGTTCCTCCCTTCGCTCTATCTATTTCTCCTTCTCTCGTTCCTCCCTTCGCTCTATCTATTTCTCCTTCTCTCGTTCCTCCCTTCGCTCTATCTTTTTCTCTTTCTCTCGTTCCTCCCTTCGCTCTATCTTTTTCTCTTTCTCTCGTTCCTCCCTTCGCTCTATCTTTTTCTCCTTCTCTCGTTCCTCCCTTCGCTCTATCTTTTTCTCCTTCTCTCGTTCCTCCCTTCGCTCTATCTATTTCTTCTTCTCTCGTTCCTCCCTTCGCTCTATCTTTTTCTCCTTCTCTCGTTCCTGCCTTCGCTCTATCTTTTTCTCCTTCTCTCGTTCCTCCCTTCGCTCTATCTTTTTCTCCTTCTCTCGTTCCTCCCTTCGCTCTATCTTTTTCTCCTTCTCTCGTTCCTCTCTTCGCTCTATCTTTTTCTCCTTCTCTCGTTCCTCCCTTCGCTCTATCTTTTTCTCCTTCTCTCGTTCCTCCCTTCGCTCTATCTTTTTCTCCTTCTCTCGTTCCTCCCTTCGCTCTATCTTTTTCTCCTTCTCTCGTTCCTCCCTTCGCTCTATCTTTTTCTCCTTCTCTCGTTCCTCTCTTCGCTCTATCTTTTTCTCCTTCTCTCGTTCCTCCCTTCGCTCTATCTTTTTCTCCTTCTCTCGTTCCTCCCTTCGCTCTATCTTTTTCTCCTTCCCTCGTTCCTCCCTTCGCTCTATCTTTTTCTCCTTCTCTCGTTCCTCTCTTCGCTCAATCTTTTTCTATTTCTCTCGTTCCTCCCTTCGCTCTATCTTTTTCTCCTTCTCTCGTTCCTCCCTTCGCTCTATCTTTTTCTCCTTCTCTCGTTCCTCCCTTCGCTCTCTTTTTTTCTCCTTCTCTCGTTCCTCTCTTCGCTCTATTTTTTTCTATTTCTCTCGTTCCTCTCTTCGCTCTATCTTTTTCTCCTTCTCTCGTTCCTCTCTTCGCTCTATCTTTTTCTCCTTCTCTCGTTCCTCTCTTCGCTCTATCTTTTTCTCCTTCTCTCGTTCCTCCCTTCGCTCTATCTTTTTCTCCTTCTCTCGTTCCTCCCTTCGCTCTATCTTTTTCTTTTAGAGCGAAGAGAGGAACGGGAGAAGAGAGAAAATAGAGCAGAAGAGGAAATTTTGAGAAGGAAGATAGAGCGAGGAGAACGAAGGAACGAAGATAGAGTGAAAAAGTGAGAAGAAGGAGAAAAAAAGGATAGAGCGAACGAGAAGAAGGAAGAAAATAGATAGAGCGAAGAAAGGGGGCTGAGGAAGAAAAAGATAAACGATAGAGAACGGAGAGGAACGAGAGGAAAAATAGGCGAAGGAAGAACTGAAGAGGAAAAAGATAAACGAGAGTGAAAGAAGGAAGAAAAGGAGAGAGAGAGAGAGAGAGAGAGAGAGGGAGAGAGAGAGAGAGAGAGAGAGAGAGAGAGAGAGAGAATTCCTTCCACTCCACATTTTCTCGTCCACCTCTTCCACCTCCTCCACACCTTCCCTTCCACCTCTTCCACCTCCTCCACCTCTTCCACCTCCTCCACCTCCTCCATCCCCTCCCTTCCACTTCCTCCACCCCCTCCCTTCCACTTCCTCCACACCACCCCATCCACCTCTTCCACCCCCTCCACACCCTCCACCTCCTCCACCTCCTCCACCTCCTCCGACCAGAGACACCGCCTGACCTTGTCTTAATAGAGAAAACCCATTCTCTGTGCATTCCCAGCTGGCTCCGCTGTGCAGATGGGTAGGAAGTGGGAAGGAGGAGGGAGGAGAAGGAGGGAGGGAAGGAGGGAGAGTGGAGGGAGGAGGGAGGGAAGGAGGGAGAGAGGAGGGAAGGAGGGAAGGAGGGGGGAGAAGGAGGGAGAGAGAAAGGAGGGAGAGTGGTGGGAGAGGATGGGTGGGAGGAGGAAGGGAAGGAGGGAAGGTGGGTGAGTGGAGGGAAGGGAAGAAGGGAGAGGGAGAGGGATGGGTGAGAGGAGGAAGGGAAGGGAGGGAAGAGGATGGGAAGGAGAGAGAAGAAGGAGAAGATGAAAAAGGAGGAAGGTAGGTGGAGGAAGAAGGAGGAGGGGATAGGAGGGAGAAGAAGGAGGGAGGGAGGAGGGGAAGGAGAGAGAGAAGGAGGGAGGGACAGACGATGGGCGTGTGGGAAGAGGAAGGGAAGAAGAAAAGGAGGAAGGGAAGAGGAAGGGAATGAGAGAATTAGAGAAAGAGAGAAAGAGAA
Source organism: Penaeus vannamei (assembly GCF_042767895.1). NCBI lineage: Eukaryota > Metazoa > Arthropoda > Malacostraca > Decapoda > Penaeidae > Penaeus > Penaeus vannamei. The sequence continues at coordinate 42,212,352 of NC_091560.1, forward strand.
AATGCCTTAACATTAAGCTGTTAATATAAAAATACGGCGCTTCCCTCTTCCCTGTATCAAATTTCCTTCGTTCTATTTTCCTCGGTCTCCAAAAACAATGAGAGAAAGAGACAAAAAAGAAAAAGAAAAAAAAAATAGCGCAGTTACCCCCCAGATCCCCGTGCTGTCAGGCGTTAATGACTTCATTCTCGTTTTCCATTTGCGAAAGTGACAAAAAAAGTGAAAACTTATCCAAAAAAAGAAAATAAATAAATAACCTGCACGAAATAAACAAAATTACGTCGTATGTTTAGCGAAGAGACACGCAAAAGAAAAAAAAAGGTAACAAACAAAAAGACGTATCAAAGAAAACGGAAGTCATGGATAAACAAAAAGAAGAACCAAAGAAAATGGGAGTCGTGTATAAAAAAAAGGATCAAAGAAATAGGTTCTGATCCCATAAATCGCGAAAACAAATAAGGTGATTGGAAAGATGACGATGGAATTATGATATCAAGTAGCGTGACAAAAACAAATGACGAGCGAATAATCCTTGATTAGCTTCTAATCGCATTCAAATGGCGCCGACGCTAGATTATGCTGTAAGATTATATGTGTACATAAACACACATATCCATATATACACATATGTATACATATAGATATATATATGATATATATATATGTATATATTTATATGTATGTATAAGTATACATGTATGTATATCCACACATATGTATATACATATGTATGTATGTACGTATGTATATACACACATATGTATATACATATGTATGTATGTACGTATGTATATGCACACATATGTATATACATATGTATGTATGTACGTATGTATATATGTATATATATGCACACACATGCATGCATGTACACACACACACACACACACACACACACACACACACATACACATACGCGCGCGCACGCACACACACACACACACACACACACACATACACACATAAACCCACACACACAAACATACATACGCAAAGTTTTGTATGTGTACACGTGTCCCTATATATATGTGCACGTGAATGATTATGTGAACCTGCGTGCGTTCGTCTGTGTGCGTACGCCCATGTTTGTTTTGCTTTTCTCTTAGCTGTGTTTGCGCACATGTGTAGGTCTCGATGAGTGTGTGTCAATATTTGCTCGTGTGTCTTGACAGCTTCTCTTTATTTCCTAACCACCACTTTCGCTGCGAACAAGTCACACACCAAATATAAAATTACCAACCACTCCCCCATCTCTCCTCTCTCTCTCTCTCTCTCTCTCTCTCTCTCTCTCTCTCTCTCTCTCTCTCTCTCTCTCTCTCTCTCTCTCTCTCTCTCTCTCTCTACCTCTACCTCCCCTCACCCCCCCTCTCTCCCTCTCTCTCTCACTCTGTCTGCCTGTCGGTCTCTCTCTCTTTCTCTTTCTCTGTCTGTCGGTCTGTCTCTCTCTCTCTCTCAGTCAGTCTGTCTGTCTGTCTGTCAGTGTCGTCTCTCTCTCTCTCTCTCTCTCTCTCTCTCTCTCTCTCTCTCTCTCTCTCTCTCTCTCTCTCTATCTGTCTCTTTCTCCCTGTCTGTCTGGCTGTCTGTCTCTCTCTCGCTCTTTCTCCCTCTGTCTGTCTGTCTGTCGGTCTCTCTCTCTCTCTCCCCTCTTTTCTCCCTCTTTCTCTCTGTCTCTCTCTTTCTCTCTGTCTCTCTCTTTCTCTCTCTCTCTCTCTCTCTCTCTCTCTCTCTCTCTCTCTCTCTCACTCTGTCTGTCTGTCGGTCTCTCTCTCTCTTTCTCTCTCTGCCTGGCGGTCTCTCTCTCTCTCTCTGCCTATCTGTCTGTCTGTCTGTCGGTCTCTCTCTCTCTCTCTATCTCTCTTTGTCTGTCTGTCTGTCTCTCTGCCTATCTCTCTCTCTATCTCTCTCTCTGTCTGTCGGTCTCTCTCTCTCTCTCTCTCACTCTGTCTGTCTGTTTGGTCTCTCTCTCTTTCTCTTTCTCTGCTCTGTCTGTCGGTCTCTCTCTCTCTCTTTCTCTCTCTCTGTCAGTCTGTCGGTCTCTCTCTCTCTCTCTCTCTCTCTCTCTCTCTCTCTCTCTCTCTCTCTCTCTCTCTCTCTCTCACTCTGTCTGTCTGTCGGTCTCTCTCTTTCTCTTTCTCTCTCTCTCAAAAAAAAGGGGTCTATATTTAGGTTTTCGTTCTAAATGCACACTGACTGCCCCCCCCCCCATCCCCATTCCCCCTTTCCCTTACCAATACCACACCATCCTTCAACCCTCACTCTCTGCCCCTTACCCATCCTACCCCTCCTTCCTGCCCTCTACCCATCCCTCCCCCTCCTCCCTCTTCCATACCACCCCCATCCCTACCCATCCCCCCTGCCCATTACCCGTCCTCCGTTCCAATACCCCCCATCCTACCCCCTCCCCCCTGCCCCTTACCCATCCTCCCTCTTCCATACCCCCTACCCCTCCCCCTTAACCATACCACCCCATCCTCCCCCTCCCCCCTGCCCCTTACCCACCCCCCCCTGCCTCCTGCCCCTTACCCATCCTCCCCCTCACCTCGCCCCTTTCCTTCCCCCTACCCATCCTCCCCCATTCTACCCATCCCCCTGCCCCTTTACCCATCCCTACCCATCCCCCCTGCCCCTTACCCATCCTTCCCCTCACCTCGCCCCCTTTCCTTCCCTCGTCGCTACCCTTCTGACGTTATCGATGACAAGGAAGCTGTGTCAGTAACTACCCTTCACTCCTTGCTATGGACACCCCTTCGCCCCCCCTCATCCCCCCTCTTTCCCTACTCCCTCCCTTTAGAGTCTTCCTATTTCTATCCTATCATCTCATTTTTTTTTTAAATTCTGGCTTTCAATTTATTAGTTTTTCTTTTTCTCGCTTTTTCTTTCTTTTTCATTTTTATTTTCTCTGTTTTTATCTATTTATGTATTTATTTTATATTTCTTTGTTTCTTCATTTTCTCATTCTTCTTTCCCCTCTTATCGTATGTTTCCTATTCTCCGTCTTTCATCGGTGTCTCCTCTTCTTTCTTCCTCTTATGACACCTTTTCTTTTCTCTTTTCCTCCCCTTCCGCCTTTTATCGTATCTCTTCTGTTCCCTGTATCCACTACCTTCCTCCTCTTCCCATTCTTCCTTTCCCTTTTCCTGCCTTCGTTAGCTCCCTCCTTTCTTCAATTGTTTCTTCTTTTCTTCATTTTCTTCAATTGTTTCTTCTTTTCTTCATTCTTCTTCAATTGTTTCGTCTTCTTTCCTTCATTTTTCTTCTTTTCATTGGCATGGGGTTCCCTTTCTCCCTTTCTTCTCTCCCTGTTCTAAGCTCCCTCTTCTTCTTCGTCTTTCTTTTCCTTCATAATCACCTTCTTTATTGAATCTTTCCCTTTTCTTCTTTTTTTTCTTTCGCTGTTTTTTTATTTTATTTTATTTTTCCTCTCCCCGTTTCTATCTTTCGTTTCCCTCCCTCCTTTTCAACCCCCCCCCTCATTTTCTCTATCGCAACTCTCTCTTTCCTTGTCTTCCCTTTCTCTTTCCTTCCTTCCTTCCTCCTTCATTTATTCCTTGTTTTTTCCTTTCCCCTCTCTTCTTTTCCATCGTTCTTGCATTTTCTTATACTTCTCCATTTTGTTCTGATCCCCCTCCCCCCCAATTTCCTCACCGTTCTCTCCCCTCAAAAAAACAAATAAAAAACAAAAACAAATAAATAAACATTATATAAGCTCTAAAATTGCTGACTGTACTTAGAAACCTTAGATGAAGAGAGAAGGAGGAGGAGGAGGAGGGAGGAGGAGGAGGAGGAGGAGAGAGGAGGAGGAGGGAGGGAGGAGGAGGAGGGGGAGGGGGTGGGGGGTGGAGGAGGAGGTGGAGGAGGAGGGAGGAGGAGGAGGAGGAGGAGGAGGAGGAGGAGAAGGAGGAGGAGAGAGGAGGAGGAGGAGAGGAGGAGGGAGGAGGAGGAGGGAGGGGGTGGGGGGGAATAATCCTCCATCTTTGTTTGTTTTCTTACGTAGAAAAATTACATCATTAGCTAAATATATTCAATTGTGTCGAATCATTCTCTAAATAAAAATCATAAAAAATAAAGAAAGAGAGAGAGAGAGAGAGAGAGAGAGAGAGAGAGAGAGAGAGAGAGAGAGAGAGAGAGAGAGAGAGAGAGAGAGAGAGAGAGAGAGAGAGAGAGAGGGAGAGAGAGAGATAAAGAGAGAGAGAAAGAGAGACAGAGAGAGAGTGAGAGGGAGACAGGGAGAAGAAAGAGAAAAGGAGAAGAGAGAGAGAGAGAAAGAGAGAGAGAGAGAGAGAGAGAGAGAGAGAGAGAGAGAGAGAGAGAAAGAGAAAGAGAAAGAAAGAGAGAAAGAGAAAGAAAGGAGAGAGAGAGCGAGAGAGAGAAAGAGAAAGAGAAAGAGAAAGAGAAAGAGAAAGAGAGAGAGAGAGATAAAGACAAAGATTGAAATAGAAAGAAAGAGAAAGAAAAAAGAAAAGAAAAAAATATGAAACACGACAAACCACCATCCAAATAAAATACACAGCAAATCATACGAGAAGGCCGTCTTCCATCCCATACCACCGAACCACCATCTCCTCCTCCCTTTCTCTCTCTCTCTCTCTCTCTTCGTCGGCCCTTCCTCTCTCTCTCTCTCTCTCTCCCTCTTCGTCGGCCCTTCCTCTCTTTCTCTCTCTCTCTCTCCCTCTTCGCTTAAACCCTTCCTCTCTCTCTCTCTCTCTCTCTCCCCTCTTCGCCGGCCCTTCCTCTCTCTCTCTCTCTCTATCTCCCTCTTCGTCGGCCCTTCCTCTCTCTCTCTCTCTCTCTCCCCCTCTTCGCCGGCCCTTCCTCTCTCTCTCTCTCTCTCTCTCCCTCTTCGTCGGCCTTCCTCTCTCTCCCCCTCTTCGTCGGCCCTTCCTCTCTTTCTCTCTCTCTCTCCCTCTTCGTCGGCCCTTCCTCTCTCTCTCTCTCTCTCTCCCCCTCTTCGTCGGCCACATTAGCATCGGGCGAACGAGGTCTGAGATGGGAGACGCAGCATCAGTGACGTCATCGTGATCAAATGTCTGTAGCCTGAGGGTAAACACATTTCCGCAGTGTCTTCTCACCTCGTCTGCATCCTCATCTGTCTCCTCTTTCCCTCTCCTTCTTCCTCGTTCCTCTTGGTCGTGTTTTGCCTCTTCTTTCCGTCTCCTTCTTCCTCGTTCTTCTTGGTCGTGTTTTGCCTCTTTTTCTCATCTCCTTCTTCCTCGTTCTTCTTGGTGGTGTTTTGTCTCTTATTCTCATCTCCTTCTTCCTCGTTCCTCTTGGTGGTGTTCTGTCTCTTGTTCTCTCTTCTTTTTTATTTTTTTTTAAGTTCTTTCTCTAGTCCTCTCTTCTTTTTCTTTTTTTTAATCTTTAATCTCTTTACTTCCTTTTTTGTTCTTTTCGTTTCGTCTTTACTTCCGTGTTTCTATTCTTTTTTCTCCTTTTCTCTTTTCTCTGGGATTATCCTTTATTGTTCTTGAAATTCCTCTATTCTTTCTTATTTTTCCTTCCTTCCTTTTGAAGATTCCTTCACCCCTTTTCTTGGCCTGTTTCTCTCATCTCCTTCCTTCCTTTCTTTCTTTCCTCCACGCCCTCCTCTCCTAGTCCTATTCTTCCATTCTCCTCCATTCCCCCTTTCCTTGGTTTCCTGTCTCCTCCTCTCCCTTCCTCCTTTTCCTCCATGTCACCTTTCTTACCTTCTTCCTTCATTCTAGTTTTTTTTTCCAGATTCCTCTGCACGTGTAATAATATTACGGTAATATTAGCTTTGGTTATTTGTGTATTTGATTATGCTCATTATTGTGTGTGTGTGTGACTGTGTGTGTTCGATAGATAGATAGAGATAAACAGATTGATAGATAGACAGAAAGAGAGAGAAGTGTGGACGTGAGACAGGTCGATCGATAGAGACCGATAGATCGATAGATAGATAGATATTAAAGAGTGGACGAGACAAATTAGAGACGGAAACAGAAAAAAAGACAAACAGAAAAAAAACAATAAACAGAGAAACAAAGAATCCCACAAAGAAAAAAAGAAAAAAGAAAAAAACAAGAAAATGAGCTAAAAATAGAATAGAGAGAAAAGGAAAAGGAAAAAAAATAGAGAAGCGAAAAAGCAAAGAAAATGGGACAAAAATAGAATAAAGAGAAAAAAAGGAAAAAAAATAGAGAACAATAACAGGAGGAGAAACGAAAGAGGAGAGCGCATCCGGCGAAGGATCATCTCCTCAGAAGGATAAGAAGTCCTGATGAATCCCCGGATCCTTAGCGAAGACGGAGGAGGAGCCGCAGAGATCTCGTTGCAAGGAAAATACGTACTTATGGCCGGTAATACTTAGGGTGATAATTGGGGGAAAGAGAATAAGGGTTATGGAGAGAGTGAATGAAGGGGGGAGGGGGGGGGGAGGGGGAGAACAAGACACAGACAGATAGGTAAATAGATTGAAAATAAGAGAAGACGAATAAGGAAAAGAAATAGGGGAAGAGGGAGAGGGAGAGGGAGAGGAAGGAGGAAGGGAGAGGGAGAGGGGGAGGAGAGGGAGAGGGAGAGGGAGAGGGAGAGAGGGAGAGAGGGAGGAGAGAGAGAGAGAGAGAGAGAGAGAGAGAGAGAGAGAGAGAGAGAGAGAGAGAGAGAGAGAGAGAGAGAGAGAGAGAGAGAGAGAGAGACGAGAGAGAGAGCGAGAGAGAGAGAGAGAGAGAGAGAGAGAGAGAGAGAGAGAGAGAGAGAGAAGAGAAGAAGAGAGAGAGAGAGAGAGAAGAAGAGAGAGAGAGAGAGAGAGAGAGAGAGAAAGAGAGAGAGAGAGAGAGAGAGAGAGAGAGAGAGAGAGAGAGAGAGAGAGAGAGAGAGAAAGATAGTACGAGAAATAGAGAGAGTGAGAGTGCGAGACACAGACAGATAGGTAAACAGATTGAAAAAGAGAGAAGACGAATACGGAAAAGAAATAAATCTATAGCAAGACGAAGACCATAGAAAAAAATGAAGAGGAATTGGACAGAAACACGAAAGAATAAAACGAAAAAACAAAAACAAAACAAAGGAATGAAACAAAACAACACACAAACAACCCGAAAGCTAATAAACCATTAAAATCCAAAAACAACAAGAGACTCTCAACAAGACCCATACTTCACTGGCTTCTCCATTACGCTTCTAACGGTTGTAAACTCCCTTGTTGCAGCGCGCCAAATAAAAGCCCCATATATCAAGTATAATCTTTTTTATGGAGTTTCATGGCTTCGCTCTCGGTTTATTATTAGTGTAGTGTGATTATTTACAGAAGATCCACTCCTTCACCCCATCGCGGTGTTTTGAAAATGGAAGTTCTCAAAACAACCAGCCATAAAGACCCGCGTAAAATTTCAGTGGGAAGCGATGCCCACTTGAAAACTCGGGGAATGGGGTTCGGATTGACCTTGAACGCGCTGTGTGTTCGTAGGGTGAATAAAATGGAATTATAGACTAAAATAGTGAAGTCGTTAAGTTCCGCAACATAACCGTTGGGAAATCATTTGAAAGAAAGATGTTTGTTTTGAAGTGTTTGGATATTCAGTCGGACTGGAAGCCATGGCCGCCGCCTAGGGATACACGCGTAAAAGCAGATTCCATGGAGACTCATGAATATCATTTTATGTCGCTCTTCGCGTTGGGAGGAAGAGGTTTTGTAGCGTTGAATTCGTTTTTGATGAAGTGCGCTGTGTGATGTGTGCGCGAGACGTGATGTGTGTGGTACAGCCTCCTTCCATCACAACATATTGTTCGAATTTATACATATATTTTTTAATTATTATTTTACCAATATTGTTATATATATATATATATATACATATACATATTATTCCTTTATCACTATTGTTATCTTTATTATCTATTTCTTATTTCTGTACTGACCTTGTATGAGGATAAAACAGGGTAAGGGGGAGGATGAGGATAAGGGAGGAAAGAAAATGAGGATAAACTAAGGGTAGAACGATGTGACACGAGACAAGAGAAGGGCGATAAGAAAGAGAGGCAGATGATAAAAAGAGATGAATGATGGAAGCGAAAAAATGAAAGAAATAAAGAATAGAAAGCAAGAAGAAGGATGTGTAGGAAGCCATGCGAATAAAGAGAGGAAGGAGAGAGAGAGAGAGAGAGAGAGAGAGAGAGAGAGAGAGAGAGAGAGAGAGAGAGAGACAGAGAGAGAGAGAGAGAGAGAGAGAGAGAGAGAGAGAGAGAGAAAGAGAGAAAAAGAGAGAGGGAAAGAAAGAAATACAAGAGCAGAAAACACAACAATAAGAATAAGCAAATTGGAAAACATAAAAAAACAAGTAAAATATCGAATATTCTTTACCTCCCCCCCCCACCCACCCATCGCAAAAAAATTAACAAAAAAAAAAGAAAAAAAAGAAGTAACAATAAAAAAATAACCATAATACAACAAACAGACAAACGAAACATTAAAAAAAACGCCTACAGGAAAGAGTTTAAGGAAATGAAGGTCAGGAAGACATATTCCATCTCTGTTTTTGACCTTACGGCAAGTATGGGTGGGCGGCTCCACACCCCTGCGCCTTCTATCACTAATGGGCGAATGCTGAAAGTTCAATTCATTTTTTTTATTGTTTGGGACTTGTGGTGAGTCTATTTTTTCATTTCTTTTGTTGTTACTTTATGTATTTTTTTATTTGTCGTTTCGTGTTGTTTTGTGTAAAATACTTTTTGAATTTATTTTTGGTTCTGTATTTTTTTCTGTGATTATAGTTTCTTTCCTTTTATGTCTATTATTCTTTATCAAACTTCTTACTCTATTCCTTGTTCTATCTTATTCTACACCTTCCTGATAACACATCCCTCCCCCAAACTAAATAAAAACCTACTTTCTAACCCTATG
>NC_091560.1:42228711-42233711 GCF_042767895.1 Penaeus vannamei
AGAAGAGAAGAAGAGAAGAGAAGAGAAGAGAAGAGAAGAGAAGAGAAGAGAAGAGAAGAGAAGAGAAGAGAAAGAAGAGAAGAGAAGAGAAGAAGAATAAGAATAAGAATAAGAAGAAGAAGAGAAGAGAAGAGAAGAGAAGAGAAGAGAAGAGAAGAGAAGAGAAGAGAAGAGAAGAGAAGAGAAGAGAAGAGAAGAGAAGAGAAGGGAAGAGAAGAGAAGAGAAGAGAAGAGAAGAGAAGAGAAGAGAAGAGAGAAGAGAGATAGAGAGAAGATGGAGAGATAGAGGAGGGAGGGAGGAGGGAGGGAGGGAGGGAGGGAGGGAGGGAGGGAGGGAGAGAGAGAGAGAGAGGAGAGAGAGAGGGAGAGAGAGAGAGAGAGAGAGAGAGAGAGAGAGAGAGAGAGAGAGAGAGAGAGAGAGAGAGAGAGAGAGAGAGAGAGAGAGAGAGAGAGAGAGAGAGAGAGAGAGAGACAGAGAGAGAGACTGAAAACGATAGAGAGAGAGAGAGAGAGAGGAAAGGAGAGGAGAGGAGAGGAGAGAGAGGGACTGAAAACGATAGAGAGACGATATAAAAAAGGAAAAAAAAAACGAGCGAGATCAACAACCAACCAACCAAAAAATGTCCAACAAACAAACAAAAACACAGACAAACGAACACAAAGACAGAATCAGCCGCCCCAGTGTCAATGCTACTCACATTCCCAGAGAGAGTGAATGTAGCTATTCAAAATGCTTCGCTCATTCTTCACAAAAACAACCAGCCCGGCGTCTTGCAAGGTGAGTCGAAGGAGAAGCAGCGGTGACCAAGACGGCAAGTTGACACACGGAATCCTCTAGCAGGTAAGCAGGTAAGCAGGTAAGCAACAGAGCAGGTGAGCAAGGTAGGTTGAAAGAAAAGAGCAGAGAAGCGGGGTTTTAAAAAAAGAGGAAGAGATCGGTCTGTGATTAAGCAGAGGGGAGGGATGGGAGAGGGAAGGGGAGGGGAGGGGGGGGGAGGGGAGAGGGAGGGAGAGGGAGGGATAGGGAGAGAGAAGGGGAGGGGAGAGGGAGGGATGGGGAGGGAGGAGGGGAGGGGGAGAGGGAAGGGATGGGAGGGTTGGGGAGGGGAGAGGATAGGGAGAGAGGAGGGGAAGGATAGGGAGAGAGGAGGGGAGGGATGGCGAGGGTTGGGGAGAGGGAGAGGAGGGAAGAAGGATGTGGATGGTAGGGGAGGGATGTGGATGGGAGAGGAGGAACAGGAGGGATGGGGAGGGAGGGGAGAGGGAGGGGAAGGGTGGGGACAGGGAGGGGAAGGGAGAGGAGGGAAGTGGATGGGAGAGGAGGGGAAGGGTTGGGAGGGATTGGAGAGGGAGGGGAAGGGAAGGAAAAAGGGAGAGGGAAGGGATGGGAGGGAAAGGGAGAGGAGGAAAGTGTATGGGAGAGGAAGGGAGGGGTGGGGAGGGATGGGAGAGGAGAGGGAAGAGGGAAGTGGAAGGGAGGAGAGGAGAGGAGAGAGTGGAGGGAAGGGGGAAGTGACTGGGTATGCAGGGGGGGGAACAAGAAGGAATATGAAAGAAGGAAAGGGTTGGGGAGGGGGGAGGGACATGAAAAGGTGCAGGGGCATACAAAATAGAGATAAAGAGAGGGGAAGGGGGAGGAGAGGGATAAAAAGAAGGAAGGGGGGGAGAGGGGAGAGAGGGGAAGTGGGAGGAGGGGGATAAAAAGGAGGAAGGGGGGAGAGGGGAGAGAGGGGAAGGGGGAGGAGAGGGATGAAAAAGTAGCAAGGGGAGAGAGGTGAAGGGGGAGGAGGGTGATAAAAAGAAAGAAGGGGGGAGAGGGGAAGAGGGGAAGAGGAGGAGGGGATAAAAAGAAGGAAGGGGGAGAGGGAGAGGGGAGAGAGGGAGATGGGGCGACACGGGTTGCATATGAATTGCAATATTGATGGGGAGGGCAAAACTACCCCTACTGCATCAGGTGTGTTGACTGCTTGATTAGGAAGCTGGCCTTATTAGGAAAAGGAAGTGGGAGAGGGGGGGGAGGGGGAAGAGGTAGAAGAAGAAGGAGAAGAAGAAGAAAACAGGAAGAGGGAGGAAAAGAAGCGGAAGAGGAAGAGGAATAATAATAGTAATAATAATAAGAGGAAGGAAGAGAAGAAGTAGAAGAGGAAGAAGAAGAGGAAGGAAAAGAAGAAGAGGAAGAAGAGGAAGGAAAAGAGGAAGGAGAGGGGAAAGGAAAAAAAGAAGAAGAAGAAGAAGAGGAAGGAAAAGAGGAAGAAGAGGGTGAAGGAAAAAAGAAGAAAAGGAAGAAGAAGAGAAAGGAATAGAAAAAGGAGAAGAGGAGGGGGAAGGAAAGAAGAAGAAGAAAAAGAAGAAGAAGAGGGGGGAAAAGAAGAAGAAGAAGAAGAAGAAAAGAAACGAAGAAGAAAAAGAACACGAAGAAGTGGAAGAGGAAGGAAAAGAAGAAGAAGAGAAAAAAGAAGGTGTAAGAGAAGAAGAGTAAGAAGGAGAAAAAACAACAAAAACATAAAAACAAAGAGAATAAAATAAGAAAAGTCAGGCAAAAAGAAAACAGTAAAAAAAGGAGTAAGGATGAAGGGGGATAACAGGACAGGAAAGGAAGGAATAAGAGAACGGCAAAAAATAGGGCGAATAAAACGAAAACAAAAATAAAAATAAAACAAAAATAAAAAGAAAACAAAAATCAAAATAAAACAAAAAAGCAAAAAAGAATTAGAAAAAAAAAGAAAAAAAAGCGAATGTAATATTTTTTTCCCTCGAATCTCTTTCCCGGTACTGAGCTACTTCTATAGACGCAATATAAGGAACCTGTTACTACATTGAACGTTTGAGCGCCCTTTGCAATGATCGTTGATTTCGGTTCTTCAGAAGATGATGTAGAGAGAGAGAGAGGTAGATTGACTTCTTTTAATCGTCTACTGCGCCTTCTTCATCTTTTTTATCGTCTTTTTTTCTTTCTTTTCTTTCTCTTTTTCCTCTTCCTTGCTGTGCCTTCTTGATCTTTTTTATCGTCTTTTTTCTTTCTATTCCTCCTCCTTCTACACCAGTTCTTTCTTTCTCTTTCTCCTCCTCCTTCTATACCACCAGTTCTTCTTTCGTTATCTTTCTCCTTCCTCTTCCTTCACCAGTCCTCCTTTGTTTCTTGCTCCTCCTCCTCCTTCTATACCACTAGTTCTTCTTCCTTTCTCTTTCGCCTCCTCCTCCTTCTACACCAGTTTGTCTTTATTCTCCATTCGTTCATTCTATTCTACTTCTTCTGCGCCTTGTTTTACTTTCTTCTCTTCCTACCATCAGTTTTATTATTAGCATTGCTTCCTTCTCCTCCGCCTCCTCCACCGTCAGCACCAACACTGCCTCCTTCACCAGCTCCTCCTCCATCACCTCCAACATTTCCCCCTGCTCCTCCATCGCCATCAGTACCGCCTCCTCCACCACTCCCACCAGCACTGTTTTTACTCTTCCTCCTCCTTATCCTTTTCCTACTCTATTTCCTTCCTCTTTCTTCTTTCTCCCGCAGGAACCGCGCAGGCGTCCTGAGCTCCTGATCTTGTTCCTCTTCTCACTCCTCCACCAGCACCTCCTCCTCCTCCTCCTCCTTTTCCTTCCTCCCGCACCGCCCCCTCCTCCTCCTTTTCCTTCCTCCTCCTCCCTTCCCTTCCTTCCGCACCGCCTCCTCCTCCTCCTCCTCCCTTTCCTTCCTCCCGAACCGCCGCTTCCTCCTCCTCCCTTTCCTTCCTCCCGAACCGCCTCCTCTTCCTCCCTTTCCTTCCTCCCGAACCGCCTCCTCCTCCTCTTCCTCCTTTTCCTTCCTCCCGAACCGCCTCCTTTTCCTCCTCCTCCTTTTCCTTCCTCCCACCAGCATCCTCCTCCCCCTCTTTTCCTTCCTCCTTCCTTCCCTTCCTCCTCCTCCTCCTTCACCTCCCTTCCCTTCCTCCTGCACCGCCTCCTCCTCCTCCTTCCCCTCTTTTCCTTCCTCCCGAACCTCCTTCTCCCTCCTCCTCCTTCTCCTCCCTTCCCTTCCTCCCGCACCGCCTCCTCCTCCTCCTTCTCTTCCTCTTCCTCCCGCCAGTATCCTCCTCCTCCTTCTCCTCCCTCTCCTTTTCCTTCCTCCCGAACCACCTCCTCCTCCTCCTCCTTTTCCTCTCTTTCCTTCCTCCCGCACCACCACCTCCTCCCCCTCCCTCCTTCACCTCCCTTCCCTATCCTTCCTCCTCCTCGTCTCCCTCCCCGTCCTTCTCCTCCCTCCCGCAGGAACCGCGCGGGCGTCCTGACCCCTTGCTCCAGGCGCGGGCGGAGGGCGTGTGGGTGGGTCGTCGTTTCGTCCTCCTCCTCCCTCTCCTTTTCCTTCCTCCCGAACCACCACCTCCTCCTCCTCCTCCTTCTCCCCCACCCCTTTCTTCCTACCCAACCACCTCCTCCTCCTTTTTCTTCCTCCCGTACCACCACCTCCTCCTCCTTTTCTTTCCTCCCTCTCCTTTTCCTTCCTCCCGAACCACCTGCTCCTCCTCCTCCTCCTCCTCCTCCTTCTCCTCCCTCCCGCAGGAACCGCGCGGGCGTCCTGACCCCTTGCTCCAGGCGCGGGCGGAGGGCGTGTGGGTGGGCCGTCGTTTCGTCCTCCTCCTCCCTCTCCTTTTCCTTCCTCCCGAACCACCTCCTCCTCCTTTTCCTTCCTCGCGAACCACCTCCTCCTCCTTCACCTCCCTTCCCTTCCTCCTCCTCCTCCTTCACCTCCCTTCCCTTCCTCCCCCTCCTCCCTCCCGCAGGAACCGCGCGGGCGTCCTGACCCCTTGCTCCAGGCGCGGGCGGAGGGCGTGTGGGTGGGCCGTCGTTTGGTCCTTCTCCTCCCTCTCCTTTTCCTTCCTCCCGAACCACCACCTCCTCCTCCTTCTCCTCCCTCTCCTTTTCCTTCCTACCGCACCACCTCCTCCTCCTCTTCCTCCTCCTCCTTCACCTCCCCTCCCTTCTCCCCCTCCCCCTCCTCCTTCTCCTCCCTCCCGCAGGAA
>NC_091560.1:42258711-42263711 GCF_042767895.1 Penaeus vannamei
TCTGTCTGTCTGTTTGTCTCTGTCTCTCTATCTCTCTTCCTCTACTCTGTCTGTCTGTCTGTCTGTCTCTCTCTCTCTCTCTGTCTCTGTCTCTGTCTCTGTCTCTATCTCTGTCTCTGTCTCTCTCTCTTCCTCTACTCTGTCTGTCTGTCTGTCTGTCTCTCTCTCTCTCTCTTCCTCTCTCTGTCTGTCTGTCTGTCTGTCTTTCTCTTTCTTTCTCTTTGTCTGTCTGTCTGTCTGTCTGTCTGTCTCTCTCTTCCTCTCTGTCTGTCTGTCTGTCTGTCTCTCTCTTCCTCTCTGTCTGTCTGTCTGTCTGTCTCTCTCTCTCTCTTCCTCTACTCTGTCTGTCTGTCTGTCTGTCTCTCTCTCTCTCTCTCCTCTACTCTATCTGTCTGTCTGTCTGTCTGTCTCTCTCTCTCTCTCCCTCTCTTCCTCTACTCTGTCTGTCTGTCTGTCTGTCTGTCTGTCTGTCTCTCTCTCTCTTCCTCTACTCTGTCTATCTGTCTGTCTGTCTGTCTCTCTCTCTCTCTCTCTCTATCTATCTTTCTTTCTCTCTCTGTCTGTTTGTTTGTCTATCTGTCTGTCTGTCTGTCTGTCTCTCTCTCTATCTATCTTTCTTTCTCTCTCTCTCTCTCTCATTCTCTCTCTCTCTCATTCTCTCTCTCCCTCTCCCTCTCCCTCTCTCTCTGTCCCACTCTCACTCTCTATCTCTCTTTCTTTCTCCCTCTTTCCCTTTACTTTTCAATCTACTTATTTATTTATTTATTTATTTTAGATTTTTTTTAAATTTATTTTTTCTAGAATTCTCAGTAAAACAAAGCCTGGTTCAGTTACCCCCGTTGTTTTTTTTGTTTTGTTTTTTTCCCCTTTATTGATTGGCTGTTCGTCCGTTTCGCCAATAATGTTCAGAACGAAAGCGCTGCGGATCACGTGATTTGTGTGTTGAAGTTGGGGTGGCAGGTGGGACGTATTTTTAGAGGCATTTCCTAACTCTCTCTTTTTTATCTTCTTTTTTCTCTTTCGTTTTTCTTTTTTTTCTCTTCTTTAGTTGTTTGTCTCTCTCTCTTTTATCTTCTTTTTTCTCTTTCGTTTTTTCTTTTTTTTTCATTTCTTTCTTTGTTTTTCTCTCTTTTTTCTTCTTCTTTTTTCTCTTTCGTTTTTTTTTCTTTTCTTTTATTGTTTCTCTCTCTCTTTTTTTTGCCTCTTTCATTTTTCTTTATTTTTGTCTCTCTTCTTTCTTCGTAGTTGTTTTTTCTCTCATCTCGCTTTCTCTTTCTCCCTTTCATTTTTTCTTTTCTTTCTCTTTCTCTGTCTCTGTCTCTGTCTCTGTTTTGCTCTTATTGTTTCTCTCTTTTAAACACATACGCACATGCAGATACCTATCTATCTATTTATCTATTCGATGTGTGTGCGTTATTCTTATAAATTTTCAACACATGTACACACGTTTATATGGACATATATATAGCATAAATATTACTTACTAGTGTCCATATACAGACACAGACACAAACAAACTCATACATATGTATGTATGTGCGTATGTACCTATATGTGTGTATATATATCTGTCTGTCTGTCTATCTATCTGTCTGTCTGACTGTCTATCTGTCTGTCTGTCTATCTGGCTGTCTATCTATCTGTCTGTCTATCTGTCTGTCTGTCTGTCTATCTATCTGTCTGTCTATCTGACTAACTTTCTGTCTGACTATCTGTCTGTCTGACTGTCTATCTGTCTGTCTGACTGTCTATCTGTCTGTCTGTCCATCTGTCTTTCTGTCTGTCTATCTTCCAATCTAGCTGTATACATGTACGTACGTATATAAGCTCACGTACGTATCTAAGAACAAGCATCATCATCTCCCACATCCTCCCCCATCTCCCTTATTCGCAAAAATCAAACAATCATTTTCGCAAAATCTGCCTCGTTGATGGTCCAGCCAAAATCGGGAATTTCTCCCGCTTCAAATCTGGGCAAATCATCTCAAAATTTGTCTCGTCATTTCCTGCAGATCAGCCGGTAAATCCTTTTTATTGGCGAAGTGCAGAGTAACTTCACTTCTCTGTTGTTTTTGTTCAGTCAACAAGATCATTTTCTTGGGAGATGAGAACGTCTCTTTTTGTCTTGGTTATCTTCTACGTTTATTTATTCATTCCTTTATTTACTTATTCTTAGTATTATTCTTATTCTTATTGCCATTCTTATCATTATCCTTGTTATTATTATTATTATTATTATTATCATTATCATTATTATTGTTATTATTATTATTATTATTACTGTTGTTGTTGTTGTTATCATCATCATCATTATTATCATTATTGTTATTATCATTATTATTATTAACATCATTATTATCATTATCATTATTTCTATCATTATCCTTACTATTAATATGCGATTCTTTTTGCTTTTATCTTCGACACCTCTATCTAAATATTTCCGATATTTTAATCCAAATCTAAATATAGTGTTTTTAAAGTTTTCTTCAACTATACTTTCACTATCTCTTGCGTCTCCATTATCTCCATCACATCCACTATTAACTTCACCTCCACCACCACTACCGCCTCCAACATTACCTTCTACGCCTCCACTTTCTCCATCACTTCCCTTAACAACTTCACAACCACTTCCGTCTCCAACACCAGCTCCACCTCCCCCACCATTTGCCATCTCCACCACCATTTACATGCCATCTTCCCTTCCACCTCCCCCCACCACACCATCTCCACCTCGACCTCGACCTCCACCACTAATGAGAAGAAAATAAGAAAAAAAAGAATAGATAAAAAAGACAAACACACACACACACACACAAAGGAAAGAAAAAGAAAAAGAAGAAGAGGAAAAAGAAGAGAAAGGCGCAAAAAAGAAGAAGAAGGAGGAATATAAGAAGTAAAGGAAGAGGAAGAAGAAGAAGAAGAAGAGGAAAAAGAAGAGAAAGGCGAAAAAGAAAGAAGAAGAAGGAATATAAGAAGTAAAGGGAGAGGAAGAAGAAGAAGAAGAGGAAAAGGCGAAGAAAAAGGAAGAAGAAAATAACGAAGAAGACGCAGAAGAGTGCGAAAGGAGCCGCGAAGGGGAAGGGGAGGCGGCGAGCGGACATAGCCTTGAAGATGCGGAGTCACTGGCCGCCGCCGCCGCCGCCGCCGCCTCGCCCGCGTCGCCGCGTCGGGAGTGGAGTCTGCTGGGCGATGTTTTTTGTTTTTGTTTTGTTTTGTGGTTTATTTTTTATTTTTGATTTATTTACTTTGGTTATTTTCGATGTTTTTTGTTTGTTTTGTTTTGTTTTGTGATCTGGTTGGCGATGTTTTTTGTTTTTGTTTTGTTTTGTGGTCTGGTTGGCGATGTTTTTTGTTTTTTTGTTTTGTGGTCTGGTTGGCGATGTTTTTTGTTTTTTTGTTTTGTGGTCTGGTTGGCGATGTTTTTTGTTTTTTTGTTTTGCGGTCTGGCTGGCGATGTTTTTTGTTTTTTTGTTTTGTGGTCTGGTTGGCGATGTTTTTTGTTTTTGTTTTGTTTTTTGTGGTTTATTTACTTTGGTTATTTTCGATGTTTTGTTTTGTTTTGTTTTGTGGAGTCTGGTTGGCGATTCGTTGTTGATTCGGGGGCGATGTTTTTTTGTTTTTTGTTTTGTTTTGTGGTTTATTTTTGGTTTATTTACTTTGGTTATTTTCGATTTTTTTGTGATTTATTTTTGGTTTATTTACTTTGGTTATTTCTATGCTTTTTTGTTTTTGTTTTGTTTTGTGGTTTATTTTTGGTTTATTTACTTTGGTTCTTTTGTTGTGTATTATTTTTTAGTCATCTTTTTTAGTTTTTTTTTTTCGTTTTTTTATGGCTTTTGTCTTTTTCTTTTGTTATCGCGAATTGATTTTGTTTTGTTGTTGATTTGTTGTTGATTCGGGAGCCGAGGTTCTATTTTTTTGTTGTTGTTTTTCATATTTCTTATTCGCTATTTTTCGTTTTTTTTTCGTTAGTTTTTTCTATGCCTTTTTGTCTTTTTTATTATCGTGTTAATTTTGTTTTTCGGTTCATTGTTGATTTGGGGCCGATGTTTTTTTTTTGTGTGTGCTATTTTATTTATTCTTTACGTTTTTTGTTTGTTTGTTTTGTTTTATACTTATGCCTTTTGTCTTTTTTATTATCGTGTGTTGATTTTGTTTCGCGATTCGTTGTTGATTCGGGGGGCGGGGGGGGGTCGATGTGTGTTTTTTTTTTTTTTTACTTATACCTTTTTTTTTTTATTGTTCTCGTTTCTTTATTGTTGTTTTATGACTTTTGTCTTTTTTTTCGTATCTCCGCCAAGAAGGTTATGATTTTGGTCACGTTAGGTTTGGTCTTTCGTTCTTTTTTGTTTGTTGGTCAGCAGAAGAACTCAAGAAGTTATGAAATGAATTTTATCTATTTATTTATCTTTTATTTTTTATTTTTTATTTTTTTTTTACCTGAGATGTACCTTAGTCTGTCTTTGATTCCATTAGATTTTGGTAATTAATTGGTAATTAAGGTGCTTAAGGTGCTGTCACACTAGCACTTTTTCCGTCAATTTTTGGACAATTTTATTTAACATAAATACAAACATTCTCGAATATAGATCTTGATTTGACTTTGCTTGGCTGAAAAAAGTTGACGGAAAGGTTTTCAGACGGAAACGGTCATTATCGTCTGACTGGAAAATCATAAATTCATATTTCGCTAATAATTCATAATTCATAAAATTATAATTCATAATTCATAATCGTCATTCGCTAAATCATAATTCATAATTCATAATTCATAATAATTCGCTCAAAAATGGACAAAATTTCAGAAAATTGTCATAAAAAATTACGGAAAAAGTGCTAGTGTCGGTTTGAAATTATTGCATCAGTAACTATTATCATCATGATTATCTTTATCATCTCCGCCAAGGAAGTTATAATTACGGGCGTCAAAAGTTTACTTGAGAAAGAGGTGATTTTGATGTAATTCATCAAGTGGGGATATTTTTTTTTATTGC
>NC_091560.1:42271211-42273711 GCF_042767895.1 Penaeus vannamei
TTCACAATCTTCCCATTATTGCAAAAGCAACTCGAGCAAACTTGTAGCAACACGATCCTCCAACTCTGCAACACCAACTTGCTTGCAACTTCTTCGCCAAGAGAAGCACTGAGGCAAGATTTAAGAAAGAAAAGAAAAGTGTTTGTTATAATTAAGGCGATTAAAAAAGAAAAGAAAAGTGTTTGTTATGATTAAGGCGATTTAAAAAAAGAAAAAAGTGTTTGTTATAATTAAGGCGATTTAAAAAAGAAAAGAAAAGTGTTTGTTATGATTAAGGCGATTAAAAAAGAAAAGAAAAGTGTTTGTTATAATTAAGGCGATTTAAAAAAGAAAAGTGTTTGTTATAATTAAGGCGATTTAAAAAAGAAAAGTGTTTGTTATAATTAAGGCGATTTAAAAAAAAAGTGTTTGTTATAATTAAGGCGATTTAAAGAAAAGTGTTTGTTATGATTAAGGCGATTTAAAAAGAAAAGAAAAGTGTTTGTTATAATTAAGGCGATTAAAAAAAGAAAAGAAAAGTGTTTGTTATAATTAAGGCGATTAAAAGAAAAGTGTTTGTTATAATTAAGGCGATTTAAAAAGAAAAGAAAAGTGTTTGTTATAATTAAGGCGATTAAAAAAAAAGTGTTATAATTAAGGCGATTAAAAAAAGTGTTTGTTATAATTAAGGCGATTTAAAAAAAGTGTTTGTTATAATTAAGGCGATTTAAAAAAGAAAGTGTTTGTTATAATTAAGGCGATTTAAAAAAAAGTGTTTGTTATAATTAAGGCGATTTAAAGAAAAGTGTTTGTTATAATTAAGGCGATTAAAAAAAAGTGTTTGTTATAATTAAGGCGATTTAAAAAAAGTGTTTGTTATGATTAAGGCGATTTAAAGAAAAGTGTTTGTTATAATTAAGGCGATTAAAAAAGAAAAGAAAAGTGTTTGTTATGATTAAGGCGATTAAAAAAAAGTGTTTGTTATAATTAAGGCGATTTAAAAAAAAGTGTTTGTTATAATTAAGGCGATTTAAAAAAAGTGTTTGTTATAATTAAGGCGATTTAAAAAAAAGTGTTTGTTATAATTAAGGCGATTTAAAAAAAAGTGTTTGTTATAATTAAGGCGATTTAAAGAAAAGTGTTTGTTATAATTAAGGCGATTAAAAAAAAGTGTTTGTTATAATTAAGGCGATTTAAAAAAAGTGTTTGTTATGATTAAGGCGATTTAAAGAAAAGTGTTTGTTATAATTAAGGCGATTAAAAAAGAAAAGAAAAGTGTTTGTTATGATTAAGGCGATTAAAAAAAAGTGTTTGTTATAATTAAGGCGATTTAAAAAAAAGTGTTTGTTATAATTAAGGCGATTTAAAAAAAGTGTTTGTTATAATTAAGGCGATTTAAAAAAAAGTGTTTGTTATAATTAAGGCGATTTAAAGAAAAGTGTTTGTTATAATTAAGGCGATTAAAAAAGAAAAGAAAAGTGTTTGTTATGATTAAGGCGATTAAAAAAAAGTGTTTGTTATAATTAAGGCGATTTAAAAAAAGTGTTTGTTATGATTAAGGCGATTTAAAGAAAAGGGTTTGTTATAATTAAGGCGATTAAAAAAGAAAAGAAAAGTGTTTGTTATGATTAAGGCGATTAAAAAAAAGTGTTTGTTATAATTAAGGCGATTTAAAAAAAAGTGTTTGTTATGATTAAGGCGATTTAAAAAAAGTGTTTTTTATAATTAAGGCGATTAAAAAAAGAAAAGAAAAGGGTTTGTTATAATTAAGGCGATTTAAAAAAAAGTGTTTGTTATAATTAAGGCGATTTAAAAAAAAAGTGTTTGTTATGATTAAGGCGATTAAAAAAAAAAGTGTTTGTTATAATTAAGGCGATTAAAAAAAGTGTTTGTTATGATTAAGGCGATTTAAAAAAAAGTGTTTGTTAAAATAATTTGTTTAAGTTTGTTGTTATGATTTTTTTTTTGTATCGTCAGATTCATGTGTCATCAGGAGTATTGTTATTGATACTGTAGTCATCGTTATCATCATCATTATTATTGATACTGCAGTCATCGTTATCATCAGTATTATTATTGATACTGGCATTATCATTATCATCATCATTATTATTGATACTGTAATCATCATTATCATCACCACTATTATTGGTACTGTCATCATCATCACCATCATCATTGTTATTGATACTGCCATCATCATCATCATCACTATTATTGATACTGGCATCGTCTTTATCCTCATCACTCTTATTATTGGTACTGTCGTCATCATCATCATCACTATTATTGTTGATATTGTCATCATTATCATCAACGTTATACTTCACTATCATCATCATTACTCTTATCATCATTACTATTTTTCTCATCCTTATCATCACTTAAGGAAGAAAATATAACAAATATATGAAAAAGATATCAACTTTATATCAATCAATACATGACTTTTTCCTTAATATCCGTTTAATTCTTTTTTTTTTTTACTGATACAAGAATTAAACAATCATTTTAATGGGAT
>NC_091560.1:42281211-42288711 GCF_042767895.1 Penaeus vannamei
AACAAAAGAGAGACGACACGCGTGAGGGAGGACTAACTTGCCCCTCGGTCGCCGGGACACCAATGGCTGTCTTGTCCTAATTGGATCTTTCCACTTGTGGCGAGTACTCGAGGTGGGCGTGAGTAATGAGTGGGCGTGGGGTGGGGTGGGTGAGGAGGAAGGCTGGGGTGGGTTGGGGTGGGTGGGAGTAGGTGGGTGAGGGTGGGCGGGGGTGGGGTGGGTGGGGTGGATTGGGGTGGGCTGGGGTGTGGGGTGAGGATTAGTGAAGATGAGAAAGAGGAGGGGAAGGGGTGGGTGGGAGGGGGTTAAGAGAGAGAGGAGTTTGGAGAGGGTGAGGGAGAGAGAGAGAAAGAGCGAGACAGACAGACTTAGGGAGAGATAAATAGACAGACAGATAGGTAGATAGAGAGAGATTATTATATTATCTACAATATTATTAAATCACTGTCAGTAGCATAAAAACAATTCGAAAATTGGGATATTAAAAAGATTAATCCACAACCAGCTATTCTACAATAATCTACCATCATTCTACCCTATCTACTCCGGACCAGAAGTAAATCTACACAGGTGGTTCTCTACCTCATCTACCACGAAGGAAATCTACACAGGTGGTCCCTTAAATGCATATACAAACCGGCAATAAAATGTAATAATAATAATGATAATAATAATGATAAAAATAGAATGAATAAAAGAAAATGAATAAATAAATAAATAAATAAATAACGCTTTATTGCCATACACAAAACACGCTGCGATTTGCTGACATCAGGTAGCAAGTTCAATGGAAACCGTATTTATTTTTTTTTCCTTCTTTTTCAATATGTTTTATCTCTTTTTTTTTTTTTTTTTTTTCCTCTCTCTTTTTTCCTTCTTTTTCAATCTGTTTTATCTCTTTTTCTTTATTCTCCTCTCTTTTTTTCCTCTTTTTCATTCTGTTTTATGTCTCTTTTTCTTTATTCTTCTCTCTTTTTTTCCCTCTTTTTCATTCTGTTTTATGTCTTTTTTTCTTTATTCTCCTCTCTTTTTTCCTCTTTTTCATTCTGTTTTATCTCTTTTTCTTTATTTTCCTCTTTTTCATTCTGTTTTATCTATTTTTTTCTTTATTTTCCTCTCTTTTTTCCTCTTTTTCAATCTGTTTTATCTCTTTTTTTTTCTTTATTCTCCTCTCTTTTTTTCCTTCTTTTTCAATCTGTTTTATCTCTTTTTTTTTTTTTTTTTCCTCTCTCTTTTTTCCTTCTTTTTCAATCTGTTTTATCTCTTTTTCTTTATTCTCCTCTCTTTTTTTCCTCTTTTTCAATCTGTTTTATCTCTCTTCTTTTCTTTATTCTCCTCTCTTTTTTCCCTCTTTTTCATTCTGTTTTATCTCTTTTTCTTCTTTATTCTCCTCTCTTTTTTCCTCTTTTTCATTCTGTTTTATCTCTTTTTCTTTATTTTCCTCTTTTTCATTCTGTTTTATCTATTTTTTTCTTTATTTTTCTCTCTTTTTTCCTCTTTTCAATCTGTTTTATCTCTTTTTTTCTTTATTCTCCTCTCTTTTTTCCCTTCTTTTCAATCTGTTTTATCTCTTTTTTTTTTTTTTTTCCTCTCTCTTTTTCCTTCTTTTCAATCTGTTTTATCTCTTTTTCTTTATTCTCCTCTCTTTTTCCTCTTTTTCAATCGTGTTTTATCTCTCTTCTTTTCTTTATTCTCCTCTCTTTTTTCCTCTTTTCATTCTGTTTTATCTCTTTTTCTTCTTTATTCTCCTCTCTTTTTTCCTCTTTTTCATTCTGTTTTATCTCTTTTCTTTATTTTCCTCTTTTCATTCTGTTTTATCTATTTTTTTCTTTATTTTCCTCTTTTTTCCTCTTTTTCAATCTGTTTTATCTCTTTTTTCTTTATTCTCCTCTCTTTTTTCCTTCTTTTTCAATCTGTTTTATCTCTTTTTTTTTTTTTTTTTCCTCTCTCTTTTTCCTTCTTTTTCAATATGTTTTATCTCTTTTTTTTTTCCTCTCCTCTCTTTTTTTCCTCTTTTTCATTCTGTTTTATGTCTCTTTTTCTTTATTCTTCTCTCTTTTTTTCCCTCTTTTTCATTCTGTTTTATCTCTTTTTCTTCTTTATTCTCCTCTCTTTTTCCTTTTTCATTCCTTTTTATCTCTTTTTCTTTATTTTCCTCTTTTCATTCTGTTTTATCTATTTTTTTCTTTATTTTCCTCTCTTTTCTCTTTTTCAATCTGTTTTATCTCTTTTTTTTTCTTTATTCTCCTCTTTTTTCCTTCTTTTAATCTGTTTTATCTCTTTTTTTTTTTCCTCTCTCTTTTTCCTTCTTTTCAATCTGTTTTATCTCTTTTCTTTATTCTCCTCTCTTTTTTCCTCTTTTTCAATCTGTTTTATCTCTCTTTCTTTTCTTTTATTCTCCTCTCTTTTTCCCTCTTTTTCATTCTGTTTTATCTCTTTTTCTTCTTTATTCTCCTCTCTTTTTCCTTTTTCATTCTGTTTTATCTCTTTTCTTTATTTTCCTCTTTTTCATTCTGTTTTATCTATTTTTTTTTCTTTATTTTCCTCTCTTTTTTCCTCTTTTCAATCTGTTTTTATCTCTTTTTTTCTTTATTCTCCTCTCTTTTTTCCTTCTTTTTCAATCTGTTTTATCTCTTTTTTTCTTTATTTTCCTCTCTCTTTTTTCCTCTTTTTCATTGTTTTATCTTTTTTTCTTTTTTTTCCTTTTTTCCCTCTTTTTCAATTTGTTTTATCTCTTTTTATTTATTTTCCTCTCTTTTTTTCCTCTTTTTTCAATCTGTTTTATCTCTTTTTCTTTATTCTCCTCTCTTTTTCCTTCTTTTTCAATATGTTTTATCTCTTTTTTTTTTACTCTCCTCTCTTTTTTTCCTCTTTTTCATTCTGTTTTATCTTTTTTTTCTTTATTATCCACTCTTTTTTTCCTTCTCTTTCATTCTGTTTTATCTCTTTTTCTTCTTTATTCTCCTCTCTTTTTTCCTCTTTTTCAATCTGTTTTATCTCTTTTTTTCTTTATTTTCCTCTTTTTCAATCTGTTTTATCTCTTTTTTTCTTTATTTTCCTCTTTTTCATTGTTTTATCTCTTTTTCTTTATTCTCCTCTCTTTTTTCCTTCTTTTTCATTCTGTTTTATCTCTTTTTTTCTTTATTTTCCTCTCTTTTTTTTCTTCTTTTTCCTGAAGCTTTCCTGTGAAGTTCCAATTTCTTTGCTTGTCTCGAGGAAGACCCAAGGACAGGAGGCAGATCAGGAGGAAATCGAGTGGGTTGTGCTGTCTGATCTCTTAACATGTTAAAAAAAAACTTGTTTCATTCGCACAAACATGCTCATATATACACACATACACATTAAAACACATACACATAAAAACAGACACACATATTAAAAAACACACACATAAAAACACACACACATTAAAACACACACACATAAACACATGGCATTAAAACACACACATACACACAAACACATTAAAACACACACACATACACGCACACACATTAAAACATATACATATATATATATATATATATATATATATATATATATATATATATAGATATATATATATGAATATAAATATATATATAGATATGAATATACATATATATATATATATATATATATATATATATATATATATATATATATATATATATATATATATATATATATATATATATATATATATATATATATATATATATATATATATATATATGTATGTATGTATGTATGTATGTATACACACACACACACACACACACACACACACACACACATACACACACGCATATACACTCACACACACACACACACACGCGTATACACTCACAGACACGCACACACACACACACAGTTATATGTTTGTAAGAACCTGTCTTTCTGTAAATGAGGGAGAAAGAGCGAGACAGACAGACTTAGGGAGAGATAAATAGACATACAGATAGGTAGATAGAGAGAGATTATTATATTATCTACAATATTATTAAATCACTGTCAGTAGTTTAAAAACAATTCGGAAATTGGCAACTTGGGATATAAAAAAGATTAATCCACAACCAGCTATTCGTCACTCAGTAATCTACCATCATTCTACCTTATCTACTCCGGACCAGAAGTAAATCTACACAGGTGGTTCTCTACCTCATCTACCACGAAGGAAATCTACACAGGTGGTCCCTTAAATGCATATACAAACCGGCAATAAAATGTAATAATAATAATGATAAAAATAGATAGAAAATGAATAAATAAATAAATAAATAAATAACGCTTTATTACCATACACAAAACACGCTACGATTTGCTAAGATCAGGTGGCAAGTTCAATGGAAACCGTATTCAATTTTTCCCTTCTTTTTCAATCTGTTTTATCTCTTCTTTTCTTTATTTTCCTCTCTTTTTTCCTTCGTTTTCAATCTGTTTTATCTCTTTTTTTTCTTTATTCTCCTCTCTTTTTTTCCTTCTTTTTCAATCTGTTTTATCTCTTTTTTTCTTTATTTTCCTCTTTTTTTCCTTCTTTTTCATTCTGTTTTATCTCTCTTTTTCTTTATTCTCCTCTCTTTTTTTCCTTCTTTTTCATCTCTTTTCTTTATTTTCCTCTCTTTCCCTCTTTTTCATTCTGTTTTATCTCTTTTCTTCTTTATTCTTCCTCTTTTTTCCTCTTTTTAATTAGGTTTTATCTCTTTTTTTCTTTATTTTCGTCTCTTTTTTCCTGTTTTTCAATGTGTTTTATCTCTTTTTCTTTATTTTCCTATTTTTTTTTTCCTCTTTTTCAATCTGTTTTATCTCTTTTTCCTTATTCTCCTCTCTTTTTTTCCTTTTCTTTCAATCTGTTTTATCTCCTTTTCTTTATTCTCCTCTTTTTTTTTCCTTCTTTTTCATTCGGTTTTATCTCTTTTTTTCATTATTTTCCGCTCTTTTTTTTCCTTTTTTTCAATCTGTTTTATTTCTTTTTTTCTTTATTTTCCTCTTTTTCATTCTGTTTTATCTCTTTTTCTTTATTCTCCTCTCTTTTTTCCCTCTTTTTCATTCTGTTTTATCTCTTTTTTTCTTTATTTTCCTCTCTTTTTTTCCTCTTTTTTCCTGGGAAGTGCGTGTGAAGTTCCAATTTCTTTGCTTGTCTCGAGGAAGGCCCAAGGACAGGAGGCAGATCAGGAGGGAATCGAGTGGGTTGTGCTGTCTGATCTCTTAACATGTTAAAAAAAAAATTGTTTCGTTCAGACAAACATGCACATTAACACACACACACGCATTAAAACACATATACATAAAAACACATACACATATTAAAAAACACACACATAAAAACACACACACATTAAAACACGCACACATAAACACATAACATTAAAACACACACATACACACAAACACATTAAAACACACACACATACACGCACACACAAAAATTATATATATATATATATATATATATATATATATATATATATATATATATATATATATATATATATATATATATATATATATATATACATATATATATATATATATATATATATATATATATATATATATATATATATATATATATATATATATATATATATATATATATATATATATATATATATATATATATATATATATATATATATATATATGTATGTATGTATGTATGTATGTATGTATGTATGTATGTATACACACACACACACACACACACACACACACACACATACACACACGCATATACACTCACACACACACACACACACACGTATACACTCACAGACACGCAGACACACACACACAGTTATATGTTTGTAAGAACCTGTCTTTCTGTAAATGAGGGGAGTGATGAACATAAGAAAGGGGGAAGTGAGTAGGAAAGCAATAATGAAGGAATGAGAAGTATGGATAAAAGAAGGGAAAGAAAATAGGAGGAGAAATAGGTAGAGAATGAAAGTTGGGAAGGATAAGAATATATGGTGATTCGGGTAAAGAATGGAAAAGAAAGAAAGAAAGAAAAAAGTGTAAGAATGGAGAGAAAAAGAGAGAGGGAGGAATAGATAGAGAATAAGAGAATAAGAGAGAGGGAGGAATAGATAGAGAATAAAAGTTGGGAAGGATAAGAATAAATGGTGATTCGGGTAAAGAATAATAATAATAATAATAAAAAGGTGTAAGAACGGAGAGAATAAGAGGGAGGGAGGAAGGAGGAGAGGGAGGGAAGAGGGAGGGGAGGAGGGAGGGAGTGGAAGATGGAGGGAGAGAGGGAAGAGAGAGGGAGGAAGGGAAGAGGGAAGGAGGAAGGGAGGAGGGAGGGAATAGGGAGGGAGGGAGTGAGGGAAGAGAGAGGAAGGGAGGAGGGAGGGAGGAAGGGAGGACGGAGGGAGGGAGGGAAGAGGGAGGAGAGAATAAGAGGGAGGGAGGGAGGAGGAAGGGAGGGAGGGAGGGGAGGGAAGAGGGAGGGAGGGAAGGGAAGGAGGAAGGGAATAGGGAGGGAGGGAGAGAGGGAAAAGAGGGAGGAAGGGAAGAGGGAGGGAGGAGAGAATAAGAGCGAGGGAGGGAGGGAGGGACGACAGAGAGAGGAAGAGGGAGGGAGGGAGGGAGGGAGGAAGCAGTGAACCAAACAAATGGTTTACAAAAAGGAAAAGCATGTAGTCCACGGTTTAAAAACTCGATCATTTAAAGTGGGAGTTCTAGATATGACTGTGGCACTTTCTAGCTCTCAGGGTGCAACGTTTCAGTAAGTTTGAGGTTTTGCGAAGGGTGAGAGAGCGAGCGATAGAGAGAGTGAAAGCGAGCGATAGTGATAATGATGTCAAATAATAATGATAATGATAATGATATGAAAAGATAATGATAATGATAATGATATGAAATAATGAGGATAATGATAATGATATTAAATAATGATGATAATGATAATGATATTAAATAATGATGATAATGATAATGCTATGAAATAATAATGATAATGATATCAAATAATAATGATAATGATATAAAAAAATATGGAAAAAAGAGAGAAAGAAAGAAGAAAAGAAAAAAGAAAGAGGAAAAAGAAGAAAAAGAATAAAAAAAGAAAAAAGAGAAAAGAGAGAAAAAAAATGAAAACAAGAAACAAAAATATATATATATATACAGTACAATAAAGACGATGCAAAGAAATTGAGAAAACCGGAGAGGAATAATATGGAAATAAAGGGAAAAGAAACAACAGGCGAAAGAAGAACGAGAAAAAAGGATAAAGAAAAGAAAAGGGACACAATAAGATTAAATAAAAGACCATTGTATTTCCATCTTCGTGAACTGTAATTCTGCGAAAAAAATGTTATTAAAGTGATATTGAAGTCTATGTGAAGAGAAGGGGAAGGAAAGGAAGAGAAAGAGGGAAATAGAAAGAAGGTGAGAAAAATAGAAGGAAGACGAAAGAAGAACAATAAGACGGAAGAAGAAGAAAGAGGAAGAAGTATATATGTACAAGAAGACGAAAGAAGAAGAAAAAAGGTGAGAAAAGAAGAGAAAGAAGAA
>NC_091560.1:42308711-42313711 GCF_042767895.1 Penaeus vannamei
ATAAACGACTTATTTTATCCCAATTACTTGAAAAAACAACAACAGACTTAAAATAAACAAAATCCCACAGATAAACGACTTATTTTATCCCAATTACTTGAAAAAACAACAACAGACTAAAAAATAAACAAAATCCCACAGATAAACGACTTATTTTATCCCAATTACTTGAAAAAACAACAACAGACTAAAAAATAAAAATAAAAATCCCACAGATAAACGACTTATTTTATCCCAATTACTTGAAAAAACAACAACAGACTAAAAAAAATAAACAAAATCCCACAGATAAACGACTTATTTTATCCCAATTACTTGAAAAAACAACAGACTAAAAAAACAAACAAAATCTCACAGATAAACGACTTATTTTATCCCAATTACTTATAAAAAACAACAACAGACTTAAAAAATAAACAGAAATCCCACAGATAAACGACTTATCTTATCCCAATTACTTGAAAAAACAACAACAGACTTAAAATAAACAGAATTCCACAAATAAACGACTTATCTTATCCCAATTACTTGAAAAAACAACAACAGACTTAAAAATAAAGAAAATCCCACAGATAAACGACTTATTCTATCCCAATTACTTGAAAAAACAACAACAGACAAAAAAATAAACAAAATCCCACAGATAAACGACTTATCTTATCCCAATTACTTGAAAAAACAACAACAGACAAAAAAATAAACAAAACCCCACAAATAAACGACTTATTTTATCCCAATTACTTGAAAAAAACAACAACAGACTAAAAAATAAACAAAATCCCACAGATAAACGACTTATTTTATCCCAATTACTTGAAAAAACAACAACAGACAAAAAAATAAACAAAATCCCACAGATAAACGACTTATCTTATCCCAATTACTTGAAAAAACAACAACAGACTTAAAATAAACAAAATCCCACAGATAAACGACTTATTTTATCCCAATTACTTGAAAAAACAACAACAGACTAAAAAATAAACAAAATCCCACAGATAAACGACTTATTTTATCCCAATTACTTGAAAAAACAACAACAAACTAAAAAAAATAAACAAAATCCCCGCAGATAAACGACTTATTCTATCCCAATTACTTGAAAAAACAACAACAGACAAAAAAATAAACAAAACCCCACAAATAAACGACTTATTTTATCCCAATTACTTGAAAAAAACAACAACAGACTAAAAAATAAACAAAATCCCACAGATAAACGACTTATTTTATCCCAATTACTTGAAAAAACAACAACAAACTAAAAAAAATAAACAAAATCCCCGCAGATAAACGACTTATTCTATCCCAATTACTTGAAAAAACAACAACAGACAAAAAAATAAACAAAACCCCACAAATAAACGACTTATTTTATCCCAATTACTTGAAAAAAACAACAACAGACTAAAAAATAAACAAAATCCCACAGATAAACGACTTATTTTATCCCAATTACTTGAAAAAACAACAACAGACAAAAAAATAAACAAAATCCCACAGATAAACGACTTATCTTATCCCAATTACTTGAAAAAACAACAACAGACTTAAAAAATTAACAAAATCCCACAGATAAACGACTTATTTTATCCCAATTACTTGAAAAAACAACAACAGACTAAAAAACAAACAAAATCCCACAGATAAACGACTTATTTTATCCCAATTACTTGAAAAAACAACAACAGACTAAAAAATAAACAACAAAATCCCACAGATAAACGACTAATTTTATCCCAATTACTTGAAAAAACAACAACAGACTAAAAAACAAACAAAATCCCACAGATAAACGACTTATTTTATCCCAATCACTTGAAAAAACAACAACAGACTTAAAAAACAAACAAAATCCCACAGATAAACGACTTATTTTATCCCAATTACTTGAAAAAACAACAACAGACTAAAAAATAAACAAAATCCCACAGATAAACGACTTATTTTATCCCAATTACTTGAAAAAACAACAACAGACTAAAAATAAGCAGAATCCCACAGATAAACGACTTATTTTATCCCAATTACTTGAAAGAACAACAACAGACTAAAAAATAAACAGAATCCCACAGATAAACGACTTATTTTATCCCAATCACTTGAAAAAACAACAACAGACTTAAAAAATAAACAAAATCCCGCAGATAAACGACTTATTTCATCCCAATTACTTGAAAAAACAACAACAGACTAAAAAATAAACAGAATCCCACAGATAAACGACTTATTCTATCCCAATTACTTGAAAAAACAACAACAGACTAAAAGATAAAGAAAATCCCACAGATAAACGACTTATTCTATCCCAATTACCTGAAAAAACAACAGCAGACTAAAAAAATAAACAGAATCCCACAGATAAACGACTTATTTTATCCCAATTACTTGAAAAAAACAACAACAGACTAAAAAACAAACAGAATCCCACAGAGAAACGACTTATTTTATCCCAATTACTTGAAAAATAACAACAGACTAAAAAATAAACAGAATCCCACAGATAAACGACTTATTTTATCCCAATTACTTGAAAAAACAACAACAGACTAAAAAAAAAAGAAATCCCACAGATAAACGACTTATTTTATCCCAATTACTTGAAAAAACAACAACAGACTAAAAAATAAACAGAAATCCCACAGATAAACGACTTATTTTATCCCAATTACTTATAAAAAACAACAACAGACTTAAAAAATAAACAGAAATCCCACAGATAAACGACTTATTTTATCCCAATTACTTATAAAAAACAACAACAGACTTAAAAAATAAACAGAAATCCCACAGATAAACGACTTATTTTATCCCAATTACTTATAAAAAACAACAACAGACTTAAAAAATAAACAGAAATCCCACAGATAAACGACTTATTTTATCCCAATTACTTATAAAAAACAACAACAGACTAAAAAATAAACAAAATCCCACAGATAAACGACTTATTTTATCCCAATTACTTGAAAAAACAACAACAGACTTAAAATAAACAAAATCCCACAGATAAACGACTTATTTTATCCCAATTACTTGAAAAAACAACAACAGACTAAAAAAAATAAACTAAATCCCACAGATAAACGACTTATTTCATCCCAATTACTTGAAAAAACAACAACAGACTAAAAAATAAACAAAATCCCACAGATAAACGACTTATTTTATCCCAATTACTTGAAAAAACAACAACAGACTAAAAAAATAAACTAAATCCCACAGATAAACGACTTATTTTATCCCAATTACTTGAAAAAACAACAACAGACTTAAAATAAACAGAATCCCACAGATAAACGACTTATTCTATCCCAATTACTTGAAGAAAAAAAACAACAGACTAAAAAATAAACAAAATCTCACAGTTAAACGACTTATTCTATCCCAATTACTTGAAAAAACAACAACAGACTAAAAAATTAAAATAAAAATCCCACAGATAAACGACTTATTTTATCCCAATTACTTGAAAAAACAACAACAGACTTAAAATAAACAGAATCCCACAGATAAACGACTTATTTTATCCCAATTACTTGAAAAAACAACAACAGACTTAAAATAAACAGAAATCCCACAGATAAACGACTTATTTCATCCCAATTACTTGAAAAAACAACAACAGACTTAAAATAAACAGAATCCCACAGATAAACGACTTATTTTATCCCAAATACTTGAAAAAACAACAACAGACTTAAAATAAACAGAATCCCACAGATAAACGACTTATTTCATCCCAATTACTTGAAAAAACAACAACAGACTAAAAAATAAACAAAATCCCACAGATAAACGACTTATTTCATCCCAATTACTTGAAAAAACAACAACAGACTAAAAAACAAACAAAATCCCACAGATAAACGACTTATTTTATCCCAATTACTTGAAAAAACAACAACAGACTTAAAAAATAAACAAAATCCCACAGATAAACGACTTATTTTATCCCAATCACTTGAAAAAACAACAACAGACTAAAAAATAAACAAAATCCCCACAGATAAACGACTTATTTCATCCCAATTACTTGAAAAAACAACAACAGACTAAAAAATAAACAAAATCCCACAGATAAACGACTTATTCTATCCCAATTACTTGAAAAAACAACAGACTAAAAAATAAACAGAATCCCACAGATAAAACGATTTATTCTATCCCAATTACTTATAAAAAAACAACAACTACCTTTTTTTCCTGGTCATCGTTTATGAGGCATGCCAATTATTACATACTTGCTCGTCGGTTCAGCACAATAACACGAACGCCTCAGGTAAACGGAAATTTTCATTACGCCCTTTGCACCTGGAGCGAACGGCCGTTTCAGAAGCTATAATTAGATTCCTTGTAAAGAGGAACATTGATTGCAACGAAGGCAAGAGGAAGGGGCGGGTAGAGATTGCAATGACGTTCTTCAGTCGAGAGGCCGGACGTTGGGCAAATATTTTATTGGAGAAATTAGTTGCGTGGATGAGAATATGTATTGCTTACGAAACATATAGAATTTAGTTGCGTGGATGAGAATATACATTGCATACGAAACATATGCTGGAAAATGAAAAAAAGAGAAATAAAGATACAAACATTTTATTGGAGACTTTAGTTCCGTAGGTGGAAATATACATTATAAACGAGGCATATACTGAAAATGCAAAAAAAGGAGAAATAACCGATTAAAAACTATAGAAAATAGAGTTAGAATAGATAAATGAGTTAATAAAAGGATACAAACATTTTATTGAAGAGCTTAGTTACGTAGGTGGAAATATACATTGTTTAAGAAACATATACTGGAAAATGCCAAAAAAAGGTTAAAAAGCTATAGAAAATAAAGTTAAGATAAGTAAAGGAATTATCAAACCGATACAAACCATAGATAAAAGTTATGTGCATAATACAAGCTATTATTTGTATCCCAAGAAATGAATAACAAGGAAACAACCCCTATAATATTTTATCTGTAGTCTCCACGACACAAAAGCCCTTTTAAA
>NC_091560.1:42318711-42321211 GCF_042767895.1 Penaeus vannamei
TTAATCTGTTCTATCTCCTCTCTACTTCTCTCGAACTCATTTTTTATTTTAACAATCAACAACAAAATAAACAATAAAATAAAGTAAACATTAACAAAGAAAAATGAATAAGTGTAAAATGAAAATAGTTATGAATGGATGAAATTTTGTGATAGAAATACTCGCTTTATTATGAGCGAATTGAACAAAATTTAGAGAAATTAAAAAGATATTAAAATCGATATATTTTCTAAAAGGTAAACTAAAATAATCATGATTATTCTATTGCACTGATATAGAAAACATTAAAGTCTGTTTATCCTAAATAATCATTCATTTCACACTTATCCAATCCCTCATTACCTTCCCCAAAGTCATGTCCTCATTTTTTTTCTTTTCCCATCACTCATTTCACCCTTTCTCAATCCCTCATTACCTTCCCCAATGTCATTTTCTCATTTTCTTTTCCCAGTCCTTCCTCATCGATTACCTTGAGTGCTAATCCGACATTTCCTCATATTCCAATCCCTCATTTCGTGTGACTATCCCTCTCTACTCTATTTATTTATTTATTTATTTATTTATTTTATTTACTCTATTTATTCTCTCTATTTTTTAAGTGCCAATCCTTCATTTCCACTTTTCCCTAATCCCTCTCTGCCTATCCTAACTACCAATTCATTTCCTCCTTTCCCAGTCGCTCATTATCCATCCCTCTCTGCCTATCCTAACTATCAGTCACTATCCTAATAACTATCCTTAGCGCCAATCCGTCACTGCCTTTCATCTGCCTATCCTAACTCCCATCCCTCCCCCCCTCCCACACACACACACATACAGATTGAGGAAGCGAGAGAGAGAGCGAGAGAATAAAATAGAGAGAAAGAAAAAAAGAGAGAGGAAGGAGAGAAAGCAAAAGCGAGAGAAAGCAGAGAGAGAGAGAGAGAGAGAGAGAGAGAGAGAAAGCGAGAGAGAGAGAGAGAGCGAGAGAGAAAGCGCGAGAGAGAGAGAGAGAGAGAGAGAGAGAGAGAGAGAGAGAGAGAGAGAGAGAGAGAGAGAGAGAGAGAGGGAGAGCGAGAGAAAGCGAGAGAAAGCGAGAGAAAGCGAGAGAGCGAGAGAGCGAGAGAGCGAGAGAGCGAGAGAGCGAGAGAGAGAGCGAGAGAGAGAGAGAGAGAGAGAGAGAGAGAGAGAGAGACAGACAGACAGAGAGAGACAGACAGACAGAGAAAAAGCGAAAAAGCGAAAAAGCGAAAAACCGAGAGAAAGAGAGAGAGAGAGAGAGAGAGCCAAACAAAGAGCTGGCCTTCCGCAGACAGGAAATGATTAGGAAGTGAGCATTGAGAACTTTCGCCCTAATCAGCCAGCGAGCGGCGGCCGGGAGCGCGTCGTGGCTCCACTATTGGAAAT
Source organism: Penaeus vannamei (assembly GCF_042767895.1). NCBI lineage: Eukaryota > Metazoa > Arthropoda > Malacostraca > Decapoda > Penaeidae > Penaeus > Penaeus vannamei. The sequence continues at coordinate 42,320,098 of NC_091560.1, forward strand.
CCAGACCAAATCTACTCGGGTTTTTTTCCCAATATCATACGTTTCCTGATAATGGCGGCGACTCAGCTGCAAGGCCGCTGCCGCCACTGGGTAGGGGTGTGTGCACGTTTATATGTATATGTATATATATATGTATATGTATATATATATATATATATATATATATATATATATATATATATATGTGTGTATCTATATATATATATGTGTGTGTTTGTGTATGTGTGTGTGTGTGTGTGTGTGTGTGTGTGTGTGTGTGTGTGTGTGTGTGTGTGTGTGTGTGTGTGTGTGTAATATCTATCTATCTATCTCTCTCTCTGTCTGTCTGTCTCTGTCTCTCTCTCTCTCTCTCTCTCTCTCTCTCTCTCTCTCTCTCTCTCTCTCTCTCTCTATATATATATATATATATATATATATATATATATATATATATATATATATATATATATATATATATATATATATATATATATATATATATATAGACACACACACACATACGTATATATACATATATATATATATATATATATATATATATATATATATATATATATATATATATATATACATACATGCATACATACACACACGCACATATAAACATGCACAAAAACACACACTCATCTTTATGTACTGTATACCTATACTTCCATATATCTACCTATATACATGTACTATATCCTATATTCTATATAATTGTACAAATACATGACTACGTGCATTTGTGCAAACGCGATGTGTCTGCGCGAATGTGAATCCGCACTTTCTATTTAGATCAAAATTAAATCTGCCAATAACACGCTTGGCAAAATAGATTAATTGTAAATGATCTAGAATAATCATGCTACGGGAGGTATCCAAATTATCTATCTATTTATCTGTCTGTCTATTTATTTATCTATCTATTTCTCCATTCATCTATCTATTTATCTGTCTATATCTATATATCTATCCATCCATTCATCCATCCATCTATCTATTTATCTCTATCTATTCATCTATCTATTTATCTCTATCTATCCATCTATTTATCCATCCATCCATCTATCTATACATCTATACATATATATTAATCCAGATACACAGAGCAAATACAGTCAGAAATACGTTT
>NC_091560.1:42333711-42361211 GCF_042767895.1 Penaeus vannamei
AAATACTTTTATTAAAGAATAGAAGAAAAATATACATGTATACACACACACACACACACACACACACACACACACACACACACACACACACACACACACACATATATATATATATATATATATATATATATATATATATATATATATATATATATATATATATATATATATATATGTATGTATGTATGTATGTATATATATATGAGAGAGAGAGAGAGAGCAGAGAAGAGAGAGAGAATAAAGAAAATAAAAGCCAGATAACCAAATAAAGAGACAGACAAAAAGGATAAACAAACACACCCATAACCAAGATCAAAGAACAAAGAAAAAAATCACCAAAAAATCACACAAAACAAATCACAAAAAAATCACACACACACAAAAAGAAAATCACAAATCACACACACATAAAATCACAACACGCCCACACCCACAACCACCACGAATCCACACGCACTCCTCAGTCTCTCCCACCCCACCGCCCGCCAACCAGAGGTATAATATGGGCTGAATGAACCCACGTCGCCAATGGGAAGAAGTGACCCCCTACTCGTGCGGGTTCCCATCCTTCATTCTTTCAAGTTGCTCCTTCCTTTTCTCATCCTCCACTCCTTTCCTCATCATCCACTCCTTAATCCTTCATTCTTTCAAGTTGCTCCTTCCTTTTCTCATCCTCCACTCCTCCATCCTTCATTCTTTCTAGTTACTCCTTCCTTTTCTCATCCTCCACTCCTTTCCTCATCCTCCACTCCTCCATCCTTCATTCTTTCAAGTTATTCCTTCCTTTTCTCATCCTCCACTCCTCCATCCTTCATTCTTTCTAGTTACTCCTTCCTTTTATCCTCCACTCCTTTCCTCATCCTCCACTCCTTAATCTTTCATTCTTTCTAGTTACTCCTTCCTTTTCTCATCCTCCACTCCTCCATCCTTCATTCTTTCTAGTTACTCCTTCCTCCTTTCGTCCTCCACTCCTTCATTCTTTCAAGTTGCTCCTTCCTTTCCTCATCCTCCACTCCTTAATCTTTCATTCTTTCTAGTTACTCCTTCCTTTTCTCATCCTCCACTCCTCCATCCTTCCTTTTTTCAAGTTACTCCTTCCTTTTCTTATCCTCCACTCCTCCCTTCATTCTTTCAAGTTTCTCCTTCCTTTTCTTATCCTCATCTCCTCCATCCTTCATTCTTGCAAGTTTCTCCTTCCTTTTCTCATCCTCCACTCCTCCATCCTTCATTCTTTCAAGTTTCTCCTTCCTTTTCTCATCCTCCACTCCTCCATCCTTCATTCTTTCAAGTTGCTCCTTCCTTTTCTCATCCTCCACTCCTCCATCCTTCATTCTTGCAAGTTACTCCTTCCTTTTCTCATCCTCCACTCCTCCATTCTTTCAAGTTACTCCTTCCTCCTTTCATCCTCCACTCCTTCATTCTTTCAAGTTGCTCCTTCCCTTTGTCCTCCTCCACTCCTCCATCCTTCATTCTTTCTAGTTGCTCCTTCCTTTTCTCATCCTCCACTCCTCCATCCTTCATTCTTTCTAGTTTCTCCTTCCTTTTCTCATCCTCCACTCCTCCATCCTTCATTCTTTCAAGTTTCTCCTTCCTTTTCTCATCCTCCACTCCTCCATCCTTCATTCTTTCTAGTTACTCCTTCCTCCTTTTATCCTCCACTCCTTTCCTCATCCTCCACTCCTTAATCTTTCATTCTTTCTACTTACTCCTTCCTTTTCTCATCCTCCACTCCTCCATCCTTCATTCTTTCAGATTATTCCTTCCTTTTCTCATCCTCCACTCCTCCATCCTTCATTCTTTCTGGTTACTCCTTCCTTTTCTCATCCTTCACTCCTCCATCCTTCATTCTTGCAAGTTATTCCTTCCTTTTCTCATCCTCCACTCCTTAATCTTTCATTCTTTCTAGTTACTCCTTCCTTTTCTCATCCTCCACTCCTCCATCCTTCATTCTTTCTAGTTACTCCTTCCTCCTTTTATCCTCCACTCCTTTCCTCATCCTCCACTCCTCCATCCTTCATTCTTTCAAGTTATTCCTTCCTTTTCTCATCCTCCATCCTTCATTCTTTCGTTTCTCCTTCCTTTTCTCATCCTCCATCCTTCATTCTTTCAAGTTTTTCCTTCCTTTTCTCATCCTCCATCCTTCATTCTTTCAAGTTTCTCCTTCCTTTTCTCATCCTCCATCCTTCATTCTTTCAAGTTTTTCCTTCCTTTTCTCATCCTCCATCCTTCATTCCTTCAAGTTTTTCCTTCCTTTTCTCATCCTCCATCCTTCATTCTTTCAAGTTTCTCCTTCCTTTTCTCATCCTCCACTCCTCCATCCTTCATTCTTTCAAGTTACTCCTTCCTTTTCTCATTCTCCACTCCTCCATCCTTCATTCTTTCCAGTTACTCCTTCCGCCCATCTTCACTCCCGTAAGTTATTCCTCTTCCATTATCCACTCCCTGTAGTTACTCTTTCCTCTTGCATCCTTCATTCCTTTAAGTTACTCCTTACTCCCCTCTCCTTCAGTCTCTGACGTCACTCCTTCCTCCATCCTTCATTCTTTTAAATTACTCCTTCCTTCCCTTATCCCCCACTCTCTGTCATTACTCCTTCTTCCTCCATCCTCCAGTCTCTGACACTACTCCTTCCTCCTCCATCCTTCCCTCTTCAAGTTACTCCTCCTCTCTCCTCCACTCCCTATAGTTACTCCATTCTCCTCCATCCTTCACTCCCTCCTCCTCCTCGCTTTACCCCTTCTATCATCCTTCACTCCCTTCTTCCCTGTTCCTCGTAAGCGCTAATGTGGTCGTGGATAGGATGAAGAGAGAGGGATTGGAATTAAAGAAAAATGAATGGATAGATGGATAGGAGAGAATGGAGCGAGTGGAATGGATAGAAGGATGGATAGATGGATAGGATAAGGTGGAATGTGCGGAGTGAACAGAACGATGGATAGATGGATAGAATGGAAGAGAATGGAGTGAATAGAAGTATGGAGAGATGGATAGAGGAGAATGGAGTGAACTGAATGAATAAAAGGATAGGTAGAGAGAGAGAGAGAGATAGAGAGATAGATAGATAGATAGATAGATAGATAGAGAGAGAGAGAAAGAGAGAGGGAGAGAGAAAGAAAGAAAAAAATAAATAAAAATAAAACGTTCAAATACAAACTCCCAATAGATGTGAATCCGACGCAAGTATATATGAATACACATGAATATCCACGTACACACTTGTCCATGTGTACGAGTGTATACGCGTTCTGCCATGTACGTATGCCTGTGAACAAAACTAAAATTCCACGGGCGCTTTTCGGATTAAGTTCTGTACACAAAGGCGGGTATTGTTGAAATATCCAGAAGTTGCTTCTTCCCTTCCACAGCTGATCCGAAGTTTTAATTCCCTTTTCCAAATGATTCTGGAGACTGACTAGTCCGTTGAGGGCGAGAGATGAGGAGGGGATTATTGTTTGTTTGTTTGTTGTGTGTGTGTGGGTGTGTGTGTGTGTTTGTGAGTGTGTGTGTGTGACTGTGTGTGTGGGTGGGTGTGTGTGTGTGTGTGTTTGTGTGTGAGTGAATGAGTGAGTGAGTGCGTGTGTGTGTATTTGTGTGTATGTGTTTCTGTGTGTGTGTGTGTGTTTGCGTGTATGTATGTGTGCTTGCATGTATGTGTATGCATACGTGCGTGTCTGACTATCTGAATGTCTATGTGCTTAGTAACAGAGACAGACAGACAGACAGAGAGATGTGTATATATATCCATTTATCTGTTTATATATAATGTTTGCAAATGCTTATCTTCACGCAGACATTAAGCAGCATGCCACATTAGCGCCATTACCGGAGTGCTGTGGCTCAAGCATAATCCTTATCTGAATTAGAATAGTTAATGACTAACTCACCCTACCTTGACTATGTGCAGATATTCATTATTTCTTAATGGAGAGAAGGAAAGAGAGGAAGAGGGAGAAGGGAAAGAGAGGAAGAGGGAGGGGGGAGAGAGAGAGGGAGAGGAAAAGGGAGAGAGAGAGGGAGAGGAAGAGGGAAGGGGAGAGGAAGTGGGAGGGAGAGGGAGATAGGGAGAGAGGGAGAGGGAGATGGAGAGTGTGGGCGGAATAGAGAGGAAGAGGGAAAGAGAGAGGGAGGGGTAGGGGGAAGCGAGAGGTAGAGGTAGAGGAAAAGAGGGATGGGGTGGGAGAGGGAGGGGGAATGAGAAAGGAAGAGTGAGAGGTATATAGAGAGGTAGAGGGAGAGGGAAAGCGAGGGAAAAGGGAGAGGGAGAGAGGGGAAGCGAGTTAGAAAGAGAGTGGATGAGGTAGAAGGAAGAGCGAAAAGAGAGAGGAAGAAGAGGGAAAGGAAAAGGTGAGGAAGAGGGCGAGGGAGTGGGAAAGAGAAAGCGAGATGGAAAAGGAATGAGAGAGCGAGAGGAAGAAGGAGAGGGAAAGGGAAAAATAGAGGAAGAGGTAGATGAAAAGAGCGAGGGAGAAGGTAAGGGAATGGGAGAGGGAAAGAGAGAGGAAGAGGTAGAGGAAAAGAGAGAGGGAGATGGAAAGAGAAAAAAAGAGAATGAAGGAGAGAGAGAGAGAGAGAGAGAGAGAGAGGGAGAGAGGGAGAGAGGGAGAGAGGGAGAGAGGGAGAGAGGGAGAGAGAGAGAGAGAGAGAGAGAGAGAGAGTCAGCGAATGGGAAAAAAAGAAAGAGAAAACACAATACACATGAACGTAATTAATCACATACTAGGGGATCTCATTACAGAATTCCCCTGACCAACAAGCTCAAATTTCACATACATTAAGATACTCATATCAAGATACTCATATCTACAGGTTATGTTTTGATATCTAGTCCTTAACTCATAAAATATTTTCAGTTTCAGCGGTGAAGGTGCAGTAAGGGTGTGAAAATGGAACCAGTGGATAATCGAGCAGTGATCAGGATATTATACATGAATGGCCGCACACCACAAAAGACCATCATATGACGTTGGTAAACATTGACATCGCCAGTTCAGGTATGGTCGGAAATCTGTGGAAATGGCACCTATCCCAGGGCGACCCCAGTCTGCCATTTATGAGAACACCATTCATAAAGTGGAGACTGCTGTATTACTGTTCGTCAGCTAGCCCAAGATCCCAAGATTAGTGTTGGGTCTGTGGACTAAATCACCCATGACCGTCTGTAAGTGCAATAGTTCTCTGCTCGATGGATTTCCAAGCTACTCACACCTTTCCTGAAGCAGGGACGAGTCTATTGTTCCAAGGGTCTTTCAGCCATGTGCCAAGAAACCCAGGAGGACTTTTTTTGGCCATCTTATTTACGCAGGATGAAACTTGGGTCCATCTCCATGATCCAGAAACTAAGGCCCAGTCAAGACAATGGAAGCACTTTGACTCACCACACCCCAAAAAGGCAGGTGTCACGCCTTCAGCAGGCAAGGTCATGCTCACAGGCTTTTGGGACCAGCATGGAGTAAAGATGGATTTCCTGGCAAAAGGTACTACAGTAACAGGAGCTTACTACACTTGACTGCTACAGAAACTGCGGGAAGCTATCAAAACCAAGAGGCGCAGAATGTTGACCAAAGGTGTCCGCCTCCTACAGGACAATGCCCCTGTTCAGAACTCTTACATACCCCAGATAGAAGCACGGTCTTGTGATTACATCCTCCCTCATCCTCCTTATTTTCCCGACCTTTCACCATCTGACTTTCACCTCTTTCTGTTCATGAAGTAAAGCGAGGAGTCTACAACTGCATAAAATGAAGAGAGAAATGTGTCTGTTTTGGCAGGACTAATTGTACATTTCATTCCTCTACACTAGACCTCTCGGTGGCCGGACAGGGACTAAATATATAATTAATTAAATATATAATTTATTAACTATATGATTTATTATATATATATATATATATATATATATATATATATATATCAAATATATACTTTATTAAATGTTTAATGTACTAAATATATAATTTAGTGCATTTTACAGTGGAAGAAAGTTGAGCATAATTAGGTTCAAGTTATCGTTGATGTGGTCCTCTGACACAATTTAGGTTTCACATGTGTAAAAATTAATTGCCCTGCTCTACACCCCACCCATGAGAAGTGAGGGAAAATCTTCCATGAGCACCCCTCATAGTTAAAATACAGGTCACAAAAACACCAACATTGTCGAAAATTATTTTATTTGTACAGCAACAATATTCTAACATATAATATATCTACGACAAGGTCCTTTACACACACATATATATAGTATGCACTCATTTTCGTCGGAAAAATATGTATGATGCGCGGTTACATGCCCATAGACTGATCACGCATTTATGCATTCACGCCTTTAAATCTTTTTGTGTTTCTGTTCTTTACTTTCACATCATATTGCTAATCTTGCATACAACCGTTCATGCAAAACCATTCGTCTTAGCTCTTTCATGTACTATAATGCACAAGTAGAGTCATGTTTTCTTTCATTCACAAGAACTGTGTGTTCATCTTTCATTTACTCAAAATGCACTTCTTTTGAATGTCATAAGAGCATCATTTCTTTCAGACTGACATGGAACGTTTTAACGTTTAGCTCACGCATAAAAAAGATATGAATTCGTCAACAGATCTGGAAATGTAATTTTCTTTTTTTTTTTAGTGGTTATTTTTACACCCTTATAATCATACTCTGCCAGTGGATGTGACGATTACTATTAGAAAAAGTTATGTATGATATTTATAGTACATTTAAATGTGAATAAATTACTCAGTTCGGTTAGAAATGGGAGATAAATGCTTACAAACTTGAGCAAAGCGATTGTGTATCATTAATTTTTTTTCTAAAGCCATCGAGCAGTCAGAACAAGGAAAGTCAATTCATCAGGCGTAAAATTTTGTATTTGTTTTAACACAATTTTTGAAAAACCTTTCTTTATTGAAGTGGAAGAACATTCAGCTATCACAGTCATTCATCAGTCTGTTTTTTATTGATTTTATTTCCGTAGGTAGATTTTTGTAACAAAACAACGGACCTTAACTACTCATCTACGTTTTAACTACTTGTTTGTCATAAGAAAGGTTGATGCATGAACAACACAGTTCTGAATACTGTATGGAATCGGTGTATGATATATTTGCGTGCATGTGTGTAACTATACATATAGATTTACATACGTATATCTACACACACATACTTATGATCATGATGTTTAAAAATACATCCGCTGTCTTCATACTTAAAGCGTGGTAGAAGCGCCTATGGAAGGATAGGTGAGTCTACCTTTCGTGACAGTCTTTTGAAAAGGATGTAATAGGATTCTTGCCATGGACGTCGAGGGCGAGTAAGACACAGAGTCTCCCTTCCTTCTCCTTGTCCTTCCTTCCTTTCTTTTCCCTTCTTTCTCCTTGTCCTTCCTTTCTTTTCCCTTCTTTCTCCTTACCCTTTCGTCCTCTTCTTTCCCTTCCTTTCTACCTTCCTTTCTCTCCTCTTCCTCTTTCTCTCCTCTTCTTTCCTTCCCCTTCAGTCTTCTCCTTACCCCCAGAAAGTCTCATCGTGGTGTCCCCTTTCTCCTTCCTCTCCCTCTTCCTCTCCCTCTTCCCTTCCCTCCCTCTTCCTTCTCTCTCTTCCCTCTTCCTTCCTCTCGCACCAAAAGCTCTCTCAGTTCGTTCTTCCCTTCCCTCTTCCCTTCCCTCCCTCTTCCCTCTCTTCCCCCTTCCTTCCTCTCGCACCCAAAAGCTCTCTCAGTTCGTGATGAGGAAGGAGCTGACGGGGAGCTGGGAGAGCGCGTCGTTCATCACTCTCTGGATGAGGACGTTGAGCTGACGTGACACTTCGGGCTTGACGTCGCGAAGGACCTCTTGGCTGTTCTGGTTCAGGAAGTGGTTCACGGTCTCACCTGCGGACGGGGGAAGAAGGGGGGTTAGTGGGTGATGGTGGTGGGGGAGTGATGATGTGGGTGATGATGGTGGGGGAGTGATGATGGTAAGTGGCCTGGTGTAGAGATATGATGATGATGAAGGGATGGGGGTTGGGGAGGAGAGGGAGGGATGGGAAGGAGAGGGGGTGAAGGAATGGGGAAGGAGGGGAGGGGGTTGGGAAGGAGAGGGATGGGGATTGGGGAGGAGAGGGGGTGAAGGAATGGGAAGAGAGGGATGGGGGGTGGTGATGGTGATGATGGTGATGATGATGATGATGGTGATAATAACGTTGTCGATGATGAATGAAAAGGATGATGAGATAATAATGATGATATCGATGCTGCTGATAATGAAGATGATAATGACTGAAGAAAAAAATGACGTAAAGCTAAAGATAATGAAAAAGAGTGGTTAGATAATGGATAGAGAGCGAGCAGAGATGGAGAGACAGATAGAAAGAAAGAGAGAGCGAGAGAGAGTGAAAAAGAGATAGATATAGATAGTGAAAAAGATAGATAGACATATACAGATGCTAATAATACCGATGATGAAAAAAGTAAAATACAAAGGTAATAATGATAAAAAGGGAATTGTTGCAAAGATACCGATGCTGATGATGTTGACAGAGGAAAAACGCCATTGTGTGGGACCCTTCCGAAAGAGAGGTCTAATGAAAGAGAGAAAAAAAAAGACAAAGCATAAAACAGGCTACTGTTGACTGGAAGATGCTAAGAGAACCGTCATTCTCACGATTTGTTGATGGGAACGAAATATATATATATATATATATATATATATATATATATATATATATATATATATATATATATATATATATATATATTATATATATATATATATATATATATATATATTTATATAAGAAAGAAAGAACGATAAACACAGGGAAAATAAATAAACCAAACGCATACCCAGAGTTAGAAAGAAAGACACAGAGGAAAATAAATAACCACGAAATATATTTAAAAACAAGGAAAGACAACTAAAAAAAAAAAAAAAAAAAAAAAAAACATTTAAAACAAAGAAAGATAGAGAGATAAACACACACAAAAATACCCCCCCACCCCTCCCCCCCCCCCCCAACATACCCAGCAGAGGATCGCCATTGAAGAGGTTGCTGAGGTGGAGCGAAATGTCCCGGATGTCGAAGTTGATGCGAGTGTCGGATACCCGGAGCCGCTCCTGGCCGTCCGGTCCCTGCTGCACGCTGAGCTTCCCCACTCCGGAGGCGTCGATGTTGTCTGGAGTGGAGGTGGAGTGGGGGTTAGGTGTTTGTGAGGAGGGTGGAGGGAGGGAGGGGAGGGAGGGGGAGGGGAGGGGGGTGGGGGGGAGGTTGGTGGAGTGGGGGGTGGGGGGAGTGGGGGTTGGTGTTTGTGAGGAGGGAGGGAGGTGGAGGGGAGGATGTGGAGTGGGAGTTAGGGTTGGTGAGGAGGGAGGAGGTGGAGGGATGGGAGGGAGGTGGAGGGGGTTGGTGGAGGGGAGGGAGGTGGAAGGGGGGTTAGGGTTTCTGAGGAGGGAGGAGTGGGGGTTGGTGAGGATGGTGGAGGGGAGGGAGGGAGGGAGGTGGAGGGAGGGAGGTGGAGGGGAGGATGGTGGAGTGGGGGTTGGTGTTTGTGAGGATGGTGGAGGGGGGGTTGGTGGAGTGGGAGTTAGGGTTTGTGAGGATGGTGGAGTGGGGGTTGGTGTTTGTGAGGATGGTGGAGGGGGGGTTGGTGGAGTGGGAGTTAGGGTTTGTGAGGATGGTGGAGTGGGGGTTTGTGAAGATGTCGTGGAAGCGTCGATGTTGTCTGGAGTGGAGGCGGAGTGGGGGTTAGGGTTTGTGAGGATGGAGGAGGTGGAGGGAGGGAGGTGGAGGGGGGGAGGTGGAGTGGGGGTTTGTGAGGATGGTGGAGTGGGGGTTGGTGTTTGTGAGGAGGGAGGAATGGGGGAGGGAGGTGGAGGATGGGAGGGAGGTGGAGTGGGGGGGTTGGTGGAGGGGAGGGAGGTGGAATGGGAGTTAGGGTTTGTGAGGATGGTGGAGTGGGGGAGGGAGGTGGAGGATGGGAGAGAGGTGGAGGGGAGGATGGTGGAGTGGGGGTTAGGGTTTGTGAGGATGGTGGAGTGGGGGAGGGAGGTGGAGGATGGGAGAGAGGTGGAGGGGAGGATGGTGGAGTGGGGGTTAGGGTTTGTGAGGATGGTGGAGTGGGGGTTTGTGAGGATGTCGTGGAGGCGTCGATGTTGTCTGGAGTGGAGGCGGAGGGGGAGTTAGGTGTTTGTGAGGATGGTGGAGGTGGAGGATGGGAGGGAGGTGGAGGGGAGGACGTGGAGTGGGGGGTTGGTGGAGTGGGAGTTAGGGTTTGTGAGGATGGAGGAGGGAGGGAGGGAGGTGGAGGGGAGGATGGTGGAGTGGGAGTTAGGGTTTGTGAGGAGGGAGGGAGGTGGAAGGGGGGTTGGTGGAGGGAGGGAGGTGGAGGGGAGGATGGTGGAGTGGGGGTTAGGGTTTGTGAGGATGTAGAGTGGGGGTTGGTGCTTAGAGTTGAAGTGGAGTGGGAGTTAGGGTTTGTGAGGATGGTGGAGTGGGGAGGGAGGGAGGGAGGGAGGTGGAGGGGGGGTTGGTGTTTGTGAGGATGGAGGAGGGAGTTAGGGTTTGTGAGGATGTCGTGGAGGAGGAGGGAGGTGGGGTGGGGGTTGGTGGAGGGGGGGAGGTGGAGGGGGGGTTTGTGAGGATGACGTGGCGGAGGGAGGGAGGTGGAGGGGAGGATGGTGGAGAGGGAGTTGGTGTTTGTGAGGATGGTGGCTGTGAGGATGGTGGAGGGAGGGAGGGAGGTGGAGGCGTCGATGTTGTCTGGAGTGGAGGTGGAGTGGGCGTTAGGGTTGGTGAGGATGGTGGAGGAGGAGGGAGGGAGGTGGAGGGGAGGACGTGGAGTGGGGGTTGGTGTTTGTGAGGATGTGGAGTGGGGGTTAGGGTTTGTGAGGATGTCATGGTGTGGGAGTTGTGAGGATGGTGGAGTGGGAGTTTGTGTTTGTTATGATGTGGAGTGGGAGTTAGGGTTTGTAAGGATGTCGTGGAAGGAAGGGTGTGGAGTGGGAGTTGTTTTTTGTGAGGATGTGGAGTGGGAGTTTGTGTTTGTTATGATATCAAATAATCGATAAAAAACATTAGATTATAAAACTTGTCGTCTTGAAGATCAAAATAAGGCTTCTGAATGATTATGAAGTTACGTTCAATGACAAACAATTATGGAACTTATTATAACCTAACAAATGATCCCTATACTTGATTTGACATGAATCTAAACCACTCCATGACAAAAAATCAAAAAATAATAATTTCTCGAATATGATACAAAAAATAATAACAATAAACAGCATAAAAAGAATAAAATAGAATATCATATTAACAAAGACAATGAATAACAAAAACAAAGAGAAAATTACACAAACAACGATAATGAATAATAAAAGAAAAAAGAATATTACAATTACAATGACAATGATTTCATAAAAAAAAAAACAAGAAAGACAATAACAATCACAATCAATAATAAAAAAGACAAAAAAAATCACAATAAGAATAACAACACATAATAATCTCAAAAAAATATATATATATAAAATAACAACACATAATAATCTACAAAAAAACACATAATAATCTAAAAAAATAAATAAATAAATAAAATATTAATAATAAAACAAAATGAAAAACTCACAGAGGTTAGTCCAGAAGGTCCCGGATCCGGTCACGGGGAAGACGATGACCTGGCCCTTGAGGTCATAGAGTCCGGCCACGCGGAGTTCTGGCACCATCAGACCCACGGACAGTGTCAGTGCCTGCGGGTCGGCGCTGCGGAGAAGGGGGGGGGGGTTGTTAGTGGTGCGAGGAGGGAAGGAGGGGAGGGAGAGGGAGCGCAGGGAGGTGGGTGTGGAGGGAATGGGACGGGGGTGGAGGGAGAGGGAGGGGGAGGTGGAGGGGGGTTGGGGGAGGGAGGGATTGGGGAGGGAATGGGAGGGGGTGGAGGGAGGGATTGGGGAGATGGAGGGGGAGATGGAGGGATTGGGGAGGGAATGGGAGGGGTGGAGGGAATGGGAGGGGGGTTGGGGTGGAGGGATTGGGGAGGGAGGTGGAGGGAAGGAGGGGAGGGAGGTTGGGAAAGAGAGGGATGGGGGTTGGGAGGGGGTAGGAGGGGAGGATAGGAAAGGATGGGGGTTGGGAAAGAGAGGGATGGAGGTTGGGGAGGAGAAGGATGGGGAGGGTGGTGGAGGGATGGGGCGGGGGGTGGAGGGAGGGGAGGTGGAGGGGTGGGGGATGGGGCGGGGAGGCAGGAAAATTTAAGGATGGGAGGAATAAGAGGAGGGGAAGTGGAAGAATGGAAGAGAGGGGGAAGAGGATGATGAGATGAAGAGGAAACAGAAAGATAGTGGTTTAGATAATGGATGGAGAGAGAAAGAGATAGATAGGTAGACAGATAGACAGAGAGAAAAAGAGATAGATAGATAGATAGACAGAGATATATACAGATAGATAGACAGAGAGATATATAGATAGATAAAGAGAGAGAGAGAAAGAAAGAAAGTGAGAGACAGACAGACATACAAACAAACATATTAAGAAAGAAAGAGAAAGTGCCAGAGAAACAACTAAATTACAAAACACAACCATGAACATAGAAAATGAAATAATAAAAGAGATTGACACCCAACGTGACTGCAACATCTTTAAAGTCAAACACAAACACATTAATAACTTCAACAGCTGCTTAGAAACCTTCCTGCAATTGCTATAATATCCGACAGAGGTTATTAACATCTTGAAAAAAACACGAGCTTATCAAAATTACTTTGACAAATATCCATTGTTTGCAAAGTGACTTGCATAATTCTGTAACAGTCATGGTAATAAGTGAATTATGTTTTTCATCAGTTGTAGTTCCTGGCATTGTTATCACTGCATCATCATTATTGTGATTGTTGTTATTATTATCATTATTATCATTTTTGTTTTTATCATTATTATCCTTTTTATTATTATCATTACTGTCACTTTTATTATTATCATTATTATCATTTTTATCATTATCATTATTATTATTTTCATTATCATCATTATTATCGTCTTTATTATTATCAATATAATCATTTATATTATTATCATTATTATCATCGTAATTATTATCATTGTTATTATTATTACTATTATCATTATTATTATTATTATTTTAATTATTATTTCTATTGTTATTATTATTACTATCATCTTTATTGTTATTATCATCACTATCATTATCATTGTTAAAATCATCACTATTATTATCATTATTATTATTACTATTATCATCATTGCTATCATCACAACACACACATCCTTATCAATTACTTATAAACACCAAACTTACTTCACATAAGACGTGGTGTAGTTGGAGAGACCTTGCACTTTCACTTGCATGAACTTGGCTTGCACGTTGACAGCTCCGTCTCCCTGGCGAAAGACAATGTTGTTGATCTGCATTGGTTCCAGGACAGGGAGGCCAAGCTCGGGGATACCTGGGGAATGGGAAGGGGGGGATGAGTACAGGCGTAGGGGGGGAGGGGGAGGGGGTTGAGTACAGGTGTAGGGGGGGAGGGGGAGGGGGTTGAGTACAGGTGTAGGGGGGGAGGGGGAGGGGGTTGAGTACAGGTGTAGGGGGGGGAGGGGGTTGAGTACAGGTGTAGGGGGGGGAGGGGGTTGAGTACAGTTGTAGGGGAGGTTGAGTACAGGTGTAGGGGGGGGAGGGGGTTGAGTACAGGTGTAGGGGAGGTTGAGTACAGGTGTAGGGGGGGGGAGGGGGTTGGGGTACAGGTGTAGGGGGGGGAGGGGGGGGTACAGGTGTAGAGGGGGTTGAGTACAGGTGTAGGGGGGGAGGGGGAGGGGGTTGAGTACAGGTGTAGGGGGGGGAGGGGGTTGAGTACAGGTGTAGGGGGGGGAGGGGGTTGAGTACAGTTGTAGGGGAGGTTGAGTACAGGTGTAGGGGGGGGAGGGGGTTGAGTACAGGTGTAGGGGAGGTTGAGTACAGGTGTAGGGGGGGGGAGGGGGTTGGGGTACAGGTGTAGGGGGGGGAGGGGGGGGTACAGGTGTAGAGGGGGTTGAGTACAGGTGTAGGGGGGGGGGAGGGGGTTGAGTACAGGTGTAGGGGGGGAGGGGGTTGAGTACAGGTGTAGGGGGGGGAGGGGGTTGAGTACAGGTGTAGGGGGGGAGGGGGTTGAGTACAGGTGTAGGGGGGTGGAGGGGGTTGAGTACAGGTGTAGGGGGGGTTGAGTACAGGTGTAGGTGGGGGGGGAGGGGGTTGGGGTACAGGTGTAGAGGGGGTTGAGTACAGGTGTAGGGGGGGGGAGGGGGTTGGGGTACAGGTGTAGAGGGGGTTGAGTACAGGTGTAGGGGGGTGGAGGGGGTTAGAGTACAGGTGTGTGGATGCTGGATTTGTGATTTTGATTTTGTCTCTGTTTTTTTTTCTGGTTCTGGGTCTTTTTGTCCTTTGTTCTTTCTTTCTCTTTCTCTTTCTGTCTATCTGTCTGTCTGTCTCTCTCTCTCTCTCTATCTCTTTCTCTCTCTCTCTCTCTCTCTCTCTCTCTCTCTCTCTCTCTCTCTCTCTCTCTCTCTCTCTCTCTCTCTCTCTCTCTCTCTGTCTGTCTGTCTGTCTGTATATATATATATATATATATATATATATATATATATATATATATATATATATATATATATTACTCCTGTAGGTATGATTCGCTCTTATATGTGAAAGATTTGATAAAAGATATAGTGGAAAAAAAACACTAGACTGAATCAATAGTTTTCTTTGCAAGTTTTAAAATGCGAATAGCAATACGTAGAAACAGACATATGTTGTTGTCTTTTGACATATGTACATATAAGTATATACAAGTGTGCATATATGTGTAAATCAGAAATGAAAGAAAAAATAGAGAAACTGCTTGCAAAATGCCTTCACATCCTCCCTTTCCCATGACACAAGACATTCCAGCAAAACACAGCATTGCATGAGATTCGAAAATGAATTCTCACAAGCACGATCCCTCGTTACAAGGACCACGAGCCGCGCGCGTGTGTGCTGCGAAAATAGGAGAAAAAGGAGAGAGAGAGAGAAAAAAAATAAATAAAAGCAAGCATTGGGAAATTTCGTCCAAATATGACCTTCTTTTGAGGTCAGGAGCGCTTGCATTTCACCCCCGAGGTCAGAAACGCGTGTCATAACCTGTTTACACTTATACCAACACGAGCGAAAGAAATTGCGAATATTCGTTATACAAAAGTCCGAGAAATGAACAACAACGTGACTATTCGCAATCACACAGACGTTCGATTTTGTATTTTGTTCAACGGAGTCACTAAAAAAAAAATAAATAAATAAATAAAAAATAAAAAAAACGAAGAAATATGAACATCAGAAAATAACATTCGGACATAATTATCTGAAATTTTAACATTATCATCTCGCGACCAACGAAGTCCGTGACATCAGAAAGTCGAGTCTCACAAAATCATTATATAGAAATTATTATATAGAAATGATATAGAAATTATTGAGGTCTTTGGAGATCTAAAAACAGTAATTTAGGCATATCTAACCACTTTCCTGAAAATAATAATGATAAAGATAATTATTATATAGATATTATTATATAGAAATTATTATATAGAAATTATTATATAGAAATGATGTAGAACTTATTGTGGTCTTTGAAGATCTAAAAACAGTAATTTACTCATATCTAACCCCTTTCCTGAAAATAATAATGATAAAGATAATTATTGTATAGAAATTATTATATAGAAATTATGTAGAAGTGATATATAAATTATTGAGGACTGTGGAGATCTAAAAACAGTAATTTAGGCATATCTAACCACTTTCCTGAAAATAATAATGATATAGATAATTATTATATAGAAATTATTATATAGAAATTATATAGAAGTGATATAGAAATTATTAAGGACTAGGGAGATCTAAAAACAGTAATTTAGACATATCAAACCCCTTTTTTTTAAAGATAGCAAAAAATGGCCAGATATAAATAGATGGAACTTATCTTGATGTGAAAGGCATATCTTTTTAGTGTGATTTAGGAATAAAAAGAAATTTAGCTATTAATGAAGTGTCTCTGTTTTTGAGAATAGTGACAGAAAAGGTCATAGGTGATGATTTTAGAGACAAGGTTCACAGAATGGCATTGAGGTCACACGTAAATTTTCTTAATATTTTTCAAGTAATTTTTTTTTCAGAGTATTTTTCGAGTATTTTTTTCCTGAATATTTTTCGAGTAATTTTTTAGATTTTTTTCGCGTATTTTTCTGAATATTTTTCGAGTATTTTTTTCTGAATGATTTTTCGTGTATTTTTTCTGAATATTTCTCGTGTATTTTTTTATCTGAATATTATTCACATTTCGCATATCTATAGAAAGGTCTTGTTTTGGTTGATATATATTGTAGATGATTTGTCAGTTTACATTAATTTCATTTTTCATAATCTTTTTCATTCTCACTTTTATGATTATCATTGATTTTTAAATTGCTCATTATCATTTTCATCATAATTTTCATTATCGTTATCATTTCTATCATAATTTTCATTATCATTATTATTTTTATCATTATCATTATCACTATTATTTGCATTAACATTATTAGCATTATCATAATCGCGATCATCATTATTACCATTATTTTAATTATCATAATTACTATCATTATCATCAAAACCATTACCATTATCCTAATCATTATTTAATCGCCATCATCATCATTATCATCATCACTATCATCACTATCCATACTCTCGTTACCATTATTACTATTACTCTTTATTATATTTTCTCATATTTCTTTTTTGTCGTAACTGTTTACCAATGTTGAATGTTATGGCTGCTTAACATTGCCTTAAAACATTTAATATTCTTACTAGAATACTCTTAGTATTCTATAGAAGTCAAATTCTATCTCGATTTTCTTGAGACAATCTTCAAAAATCTTCGTCACTAATATATACGTTTCTTTTATGTTTTCAAGTTGTGATATATATGTTTTTTTTGTTTTTTTTCCTTTTTTTAACTTTTCCCTTTTACCCCTTTTCCGTCTTTGCCGTACATGTTTTCTTCTTCTCCTCTTCCTCCTCCTTCTTCATTTCCTTCTTCTACTTCTTCTTCTCCTTCTTCTTCTTCTTCCTCTTCTTCTCCTTCTTTTTCTTCTTCTTCCTCCTCCTTCTCTTCTTCTTCTTCCCTCTTCTTCTTCTTCTTCCTTCTCCCTCTCCCTCCTCTTCTTCTTCTTCTTCCTCCTCTTCTTCTTCTTCTTCTTCTTCTTCTCCCTCTCCCTCCTCTTCTTCTTCTTCTCCTTCTTCTTCTTCTTCTTCTTCCTCTCCTTCTCCTTCTTCCTCTTCTCCTTCTTCTAACTCTTCCTCTTCTTCTTCGTCTCCTTCTTCTTCCTCTTCCTCTTCTTCTTCTTCTTCTTCTTCTTCTTCTTCTTCTTCTTCTTCTTCTTCTTTTTCTTCTTCTCCTTCTTCTTCTTCCTCTTCTCCTTCTTCTTCTTCTTCTTCTTCTCCTTCTCCTTTCTCTTCTTCTTCTTCTTCTTCTTCTTTTTCTTCCTGATTGTTCTGTTTGTTTTATTCTCCTTCTCGGAAGCGTCAATTGAACATGCAACATCTGTTAGCAAGTATACAACATCCGGGTTCTAAAGCTTACATCTACATCTATCTGATTATTTCTGTTCAATCACGATCTATTTTTTTTTTTTTTTATGATTCTTTTTTCTTCTTTTTCTTTTTTTTCCTTTTTTTTTTTTGTGTGTGTGGGGGGAGGGGGGGAGGGGGAGGGGGTGTTGCAGATCATACCCTTTGCATGATTGTTCATGAACATCGAGGACGATTTCATCATGAATTGGGACCTTATATATATATATATATATATATATATATATATATATATATATATATATATATATATATATATACACATATACATATATACATATATATATATATATATATATGTGTGTGTGTGTGTGTGTGTGCGCGTGTGTGTGTGTGCGCGTGTGTGTGTGTCTGTGTGTGTGTGGGCATGTGTGTGTGTGTGTGTGTGTGTGTGTGTGTGTGTGTGTGTGTGTGTGTGTGTGTGTGTGTGTGTGTGTGTATGTATGTATGTATGTATGTATGTATGTATGTATGTATGTATGTATGTATGCATGCATGTATGCATATATATTTAAAGTGTATAGTTTTTCCTACGTAAGGTTAACGAGTTGCTCCCAAGGTCCATTAAGAGAAAAAGAAGTCAGAACCGTTAAAAGCATTAAATAAAAACGATAGAGGAATAAGAAAGATGAAGAAGAAAAAAAAGTACAGTTATGAACACTGAAAAAGAGAGAACAGTTAAGAACACAATATTACAAAACAAAACGCAATTGATTATCACGCAAAAAAATAAATAAATAGATAAAAATCAACACACAACACAACAAACCCTAAAAAAAATGAAATAAGTATAAGTAACACAAACAAAGCAGAACAATAGACTCCAGAACTCATCAGAAACAAAAGAGCATCAGCCTACCTGTCTTGGTGCGTGGCCTTAGATCCTCCATGATCTGTTTGAGACAAGTGTTAAGAGCATTCTTGTTGTCGACGCTGCATTTCCTCAACTGCGATGCTGTGGAGGGAAAAAAAGAAGGCGTTAGTGAACTGACGACTTTGATATTTACAAAAATAGGCTGTATTTATTTATATATACATGGATTTATAGCTATATGTCTATCTATCTGTGTATCTACGGCCGCCATTTTTTCAGTCTCTTATTATTTCTCTGTTTGTCTGTCTGACTGTCCGTCTGTATATCTGTCTGTCTGTATGAGGAAAAATAACCACTCTTTCTAAACCCTTTGGTATAAGTCGAACATAAACATAAAAGAAATCCAATATTCTTATAAACAAACCAACATGAACTAGACAGCAATCCTAAGATTATCGGTACTTATCATCTTTTTATCACATGGTTATCTTTTTTTATATCTATTTTTTTTTTGTGTGGATTATTTGCGTTAAATAGTAGAATGCATCTCATTTTCCAATTCCTTTTACTGTTGTTTTTTTCCTATTCTTTTTCCGGAGAAAGTTTGGTAGCTGCCACGTCATCTTCAAAGAATACTATGGAAAAAATAATGATTTCCATGAAAGTGAGAGGACGAGGTAGTGGTGTTGGAGGAGGAGGAGGAGGAGGAGGAAAAGAAGAAGGAGGAGGAGGAGGACGAGGAGAAGGAAAAAAGGAAGAAGGAGGAGGAGAAGAAGAAGAAAAAGAGAAAGAGAAGAAAGAAAATAGTAAAAATGAGAAAAAATGAGAAGAAGAAGAATGAATAAATGAAAACAAGAAGGCCAAAGAAGAAAAGAGAGAGAAGGGGAGGACAGATTCCGATATCCAGTCTAGTTTAAGAAAAAGAGATTGGAGGAAATGACAGGCGAAGAAAGAGAAAGATCTGTCTTCAGGAAACCGCCAAGGAAATTCCAGTTACATTATCACTTGCAAACAGATGGCGTTGTTTTTCCTTGACAATAGACACGTTCGAAAAGATGGATAGATAGATAGAGAGAGAGAGATGGGGGGATAAGGAGAGAGAGAGAGGAGATAGAGTGAGAGAGAGAGAGAGAGAGAGAGAGAGAGAGAGAGAGAGAGAGAGAGAGAGAGAGAGAGAGAGAGAGAGAGAGAGAGAGAGAGAGAGAGAGAGAGAGAGGGAGAGGGAGGGAGAGAGGGAGGGAGGGAGGGGGGGAGGGAGAGAAAGAGGGAGCGAGGAAGAGAGAGAAAGAGAGAGAGAGAGAGAGAGAGAGAGAGAGAGAGAGAGAGAGAGAGAGAAAGGAACGGAGAGAGAGAGAAAGGGAGATACTATGCAACTGAGTCAGTGAGATAGGGAGATAAATAGATAGAGAAAAAGAGACAGAAAAAAGAGAAAGGTGATGCATAATCATACAACTATTTTTGACAAAAAGTGAAAACGATTTTTTTTTTCTTTTTTTACAAAAGTAGAAATCAGTTCCCCGCTTTCTACCGGAAGTATGAATCACTCATATGCAATGGCCTCCGAGGTAATAAACCCTAATATCAGCTGGTAAAACACTAATGACTCCAGCTCGCACCGTGACATGGATAACGAATTCACCAGGTCCTGAAGGCCGTGTGCATATAAAAGCGAAAGTCACCCTCAAAGATTTCACTTATGCCCGTTTTCTTTTTTAACGCATTGCGTACGTTTTCTTTGATGACCGCTTTCTTTTCTTTCCCGTTACCTTCCCTTTTTTCTTTTCCTTTCCGCTTTCTTTCATTCTTTTTGGTTTTCTTCCATTTTTCTTTTCCATTCCGTATTCTTTCATCTTTTTTCCATTTTCTTCAGCGCCCCTGAACTACTAACAAAGATATCTTCATGAATTTAAGAATTATATAGTATCCCATGCAAGTTTACCGATGAGTATTTTCTGATGACATTCTTCTAGGAAAATTTATATAATTTCTTACGGCCTTCCTAGATTGCTATGATTCTGAAAATAAATACTTGATTCAAAATAGCCTGACCGTTTTAGATTACTATAATTCTGGAAATAAATGTTTAATTCAAAATAGCCTGACCGTTTTATACTAACCTTCCCTGTTATATTTAGCGGAGATAGCGTGGGTTCGTAGCCTTGACCACGGCGAAATTATATAACAATGCATTAAATAATATCATGTGAAAATTATATAACAATGCATTAAATAATATCATGTGAAAATTATATAACAATGCATTAAATAATATCATGTGAAATAAAAATAATTAAAAGTGCACAGCGTGTGATTCTGTCCGTGGAATAATAGTTGAATATGGCAAAAATTCAAATGCAGAGGCGGTTAAAAATTAACGGTCAAGTAGCGGTTTATAAAGTAACTTTTTATGTGTATAGCTGTTTTTAATACGCTTGAAAACGCTCAGAAGGATTATAATTTTCTGTCGAGATGGATTAGAGGTAAATATATATACGCTATATTTCATGTCTTTATATACATTGTAATATGAATCATATACCAAATCCTGCCATTTTTTCGTTTTTTTTTTTACGTTGTTCTTTTGTTTTCATGTTTTACTTCGCAATGTCAACCTTGCAAATAAATAAATAAATAAATAAATAAATGAATAAATAATAAAAATAATGATATAAAAATGATAATAAATAAATAAATGAATAAAAAAATAAAAAAATAATTCTAAAAAGCCACAGGTCGTATTAAAACCGATCACTTTCTCCCATACACAAAAAAAGCCTCCCCCCCCAAAAAAAAAAAAAAAAAAAAAAGAAAAACGAAAAAAAAACGACCATTTCTCCTCAACCCCCCACTCCCCCCTTCGGTGTCGCTCGCCAAAACGATTATGATCTTCCTTCAATTAGCCAACTCGTAGAACTCGTAGACTTTCTATTCGTTTTGCTCAGTCCAGGGAGTGAGGAAAAGGGCCGCTGGCTTTGTGACTTCTTGGAACACTTAAGTTGTTACGGGATGCAAAGCAGGATATGGTCTTTACGTACAGAATATATATTCATAGATAGATAGATAGATAGATAGCTAGATAGATAGATAGATAGATAGATAGATAGATAGATAGATAGATAGATAGATAGATAGATAGATAGATATAGATATAGATAGATGGATTAATTGGTAGATATAGATATATGTACATAGATATAGATATATACATATATATGTGTATACATATATATACACATACATATATGTATATGTATATATAAATCAATGTACACACACACACATATGCATACATCCATATATGCATACACACATATATACACATGCATACATATATGTACATAATGGCATATGTATGTATGTATGGGTATATGTACACACACACACACACACACACACACACACACACACACACACACACACACATATATATATATATATATATATATATATATATATATATATATATATATATATATATATATATATATATATATACGTACATCCATCCATCAGTTATGCTTAGCACTGTTATCATTTCATCTTCATCATCAACATCTATTTTCATTTATTCAGAAACCGTCGATGCTATTCTACACGTTTTCTCACAAGAAATGAATGGTTGCCAATTTCCCTTTTTTTCTCTATTTTTCTTCACCACAATAGTCTATCTTTTTTCCTTATCGCGAAAGAGAACAGTGAAAGTCTTTGCCATTTTCACTTTCTTCAAAGTCATGCTTTCTATTGTCAAAGACACTGCTGGACACTTCATGACAACGAGGCATGTCATGAGGTCAAGAACATTGTGAATGGCTGTTTTTTTAGTGTATAGAGTGGAATGTCATGTGTGATATTGTCAAGCGTGAGGTCATTCTGGAAGTCATGTGTTTTCTCTCTTTCTGTCTGTCTGTTTGTCTGTCTGTCTGTCTGTCTGTCTGTCTCTCTCTCTCTCTCTCTCTCTCTCTCTCTCTCTCTCTCTCTCTCTCTCTCTCTCTCTCTCTCTCTCTCTCTCTCTCTCTCTCTCTCTCTCCCTCCCTCTCTCTCTCTTTCTGGCTGTCTCTCTGTCTCTCTCTCTCTCTTTCTGGCTCTCCCTCTCTCTCTCTCTCTCTCTCTCTCTCTCTCTCTCTCTCTCTCTCTCTCTCTCTCTCTCTCTCTCTCTCTCTCTCTCTCTCTCTCTCTCTCTCTCCCCCTCCCTCCCTCCCTCCCCCCTCCCTCCCTCCCTCCCTCCCTCCCTCCTCCCCCTCCCTCCCTCCCTCCCTCCCTCCCTCTCATTCTCCCTCCCTCCCTCCCTCTCATTCTCCCTCTCTCTCTCCCTCTCTTATAATCTATTTCCACGTCTCTGAAATAAGATACAAAATGCAAAGAAACTTTCCTGCTTTTACCGAAAGCTGAGCCTCATTGTGTACGAACATACGCGCATATGCAAATATAACTGCAAACATATGTACTCATACTAATGCTTACACTGGCATTCGGGCACAGTTCATGGGCGTGGGGCATTGTGCGTTGCAATATTCATGCCAAATTAATTAAAACCTTTAATAAAACTGTACTAAAGATGTACATTACGTGGATATTTCTTAAGTAGAAGTTGGAAGTACGAGATAAAATACTAAAATAAAAAAGGGAAATGTGACAAAATATGAAAATAAAAATGGAAATACAGGAAAATTACTAAAATAGAAAACGGAAATACAAGACAAAAACATTTCAAATAGAAAATGGAAATAGAAGACGAATAACCAAAACAAAAAATAGAAATACAATACAAAAACACACAAAAAAGAACAAAAAGATATATAACAAAAATAAACCATTGTCAGGAACAACTTTTTCTTTACGACGCGAGAAGAAGAAAAAAAATTCCCGGATGGAGCTTTACACAAGGAAGAAAAATAAAGAGGAAAAACAACTTAAGAAAGAGGGAGAGAAAAAAAACTATGCTGACTGGACGAAAGAGAGAGAGAGAGAAAAAAAAAAGTTAGTGAAAAAAAATCTTATCCGAAGATAAAACCAGTTTTACGAAAAGGTCATTCAAGACTTTTTTTTTTTTTTTAAAGAAGAAAGAGGAAAAACGTGTTTTTTTTTACCTTCTTTTTTCATCTTCTGAGACGAGGAAGAAGAAGAAGAAGAAGAAGCGAGGGACAAATTAAACTCGGAAGTTAATGTTCATTATTTTTTTTCTTTATGTGAATTTCTGGAAACATTATGAAAATATTACCATGAACCAAAAGTTCTGTACAATACACATAAAAAAATGAAGAAAAAAAACACTAAATAGCTATGACGGAAAAAAAATTGTTAGTAGTAAAAAAAAGTTCAAAATAAACTTAGTCTGAAAAGTCACATATAAAAGAAAAGATATTCAGAAACCACAACTCATGTAATCAAATTAGACGTGATATCAACAACAATAATAACACAAATATATATATATAAGATATGGGCCTATTATGAACAACAACAAAATAACACCACCAACGACAATAATAACAAAAAGATTTATATATAAAAATAGGCCTATTATGAAGACGAAGAGTTAGTCCTATGAAGATCCAAGGTGAGTGTCTTCGAAGGAGTCTGGGAAATTCCAAGATGCCCTACAGATACCCTCTAAAAAAGACTCCCAGTTTTCTTTGACTTTTTTTTACAATTTTCCGTTTTCTTTTCCTCTTCTTGGAAAACTGTTAAGGCGTATCTTGCAAATGGTGATTTATTTTTTTCTTAATTATTTACCCTTTTTAGCTCCATTGTCCTTCGTCCTGTAAGGATAATCTAATTTTTTTTTCTTGTTTTTCTCTCTCTCTCTTATTTCCCCGAATTGTGTTGCCAAGTGTGTACTAAAATGACAAAAAGTTGAATGATAAAAGTTTTTTATTTTCGCGTTACCGGATCTACTTGTCGGTTGCGCGAATTGCAAGCTTAGTTGAACAGATCTTGAACATGAGTTGAATAAATCTAATAAATCTCTTCCTTAGAATATATATTTAAATACTTGTCAATTTCATTTCCTTTGAGGATTTTACATTTTATATAGTGGTATTCGGTATAAAACAACAATTAAACATACAGAATAATTTAAACAGAAAAACATAACGTAATGTTTGTATGGTAGAGAGAAGAATATAAAGGTAGAAGAGATACAGTGAATATTTTACTTAAACAGCATAAAAAAAAAATATTCGTGCATTAGTCAACCTCCCACACAAAACCCAGAAAAAAAAATGTAAACAAACGTCACTCGTGATAGACTGCTTTTAATTCTCTTCCTCCCACTCTGTCTCTTCCACATTCTCTCATTCTCTCCTCCTCATGCACTTCTCCCTCCTCCTTCTCCTCACTTTCACCCTCATATACTCCACGTTCCCACACGGTCATGTCATCTCCCCCCCCCCTCCCCTCTCTCTCTTCTACCCTATCCGACCCCCTCTCTTCCACTCCATCCTTGCCCTTCCCATCTTTTCTACCTCTGCCCCTCTCTCACTCCATTCTATCCCCTCCCCTTCCCTTCTCCCACTCCATCCAACTCCCCTCCCCCTTCCCCCTCCCCCACTCCATCCTACCATCCCTCCCTTTCCCCTCTCCCACACCCACTTCATCCCTCCCTCCCTTCCCCCTCTCTCCCACTCCACCTCCTTCCCCTCCCTCCCCTTCCCCTCCCCCACTCCACCGTACCCCTCCCTTTCCCCCTCCCTTTCCCCTTCCCCCTCCCCCACTCCACCCTACCCTCTCTCCCTCTCCCACACCATCCAACCCTCCCCTTTCCCTCCCCCACTCCACCCTACCCTCCCCCTCCCTCTCCCCCCTGCCATGTGCCTGTTACCTTCGTCCTTCTGCCACCGAGTGCGTTTGGCTTGTGTCAAAGGAAAAGAAAGTAGGCTAAAACAGGGCCAAGCTAAGTACTGGTTTGGCAGACCGTGGCCTTGACAGGGAGGGGGAGGGGGGGGGTTGGGGGCGGGGGCAGGGGGCGGGGAGGGGGGGTGTTGGTCTGCTGCTTCTACTTTTGCGAATGTCTGATGCTGATTCTGGGGTGTTTCCTGTGTTTTTTGTTTGTTTGTTTGTTTGTTTGTTGTTCGTTTTATTATTCTTTCTTTTCCCTTTTCTTTTCTTGGAAGACTTTTTAATTTTTTGTTGTCTCCTGTTCGCTTTGTTCCTCTTTATTTTTTCCTTTTTCTTTTATTTTCTTGGAAGACTGTTAAGACCATTTTTTTTAACTTTTGTTGTCTGCTGTTCGCTTTGTTCCTCAGTATTTTTTTTCCTTTTTCTTTTCTTGGAAGACTGTTCAGACCGTCTTTATTTATTTATTTATTTTTTTTTTTTTACTTTTTCTGTCTGCTGTTGCTTGTTCCTGTGTTTTTGTGTCTTCCGCTTCTCCCATATGCGTCTTCCTGCTGTTATTTACTTATCCTTCTGCTACTGCGTTCTTCTGCTTCTTTTTCTACGTCTTTCATTACCGACCACTTTTTTTTCTCTGTCTCCTACTTCTGCTTTTTCGTCTACTTCCCTTCTTCCCTACCACTTTTTTTTCTCTGTCTCCCACTTCTTCTGTTTCCTCGTCTACGTCCCTTATTCCCAACCACTTTTTTCTCTGTCTCCCACTTCTTCTGTTTCTTCGTCTACGTCCCTTATTCCCGACCACTTTTTTCTCTGTCTCCCACTTCTTCTGTTTCTTCCTCTACGTTCCTTATTCCCAACCACTTTTTTCTCTGTCTCCTACTTCTTCTGCGTCTCCTTCGTCTAAATCCACGTTTCCTCATATTTTTTTATCTATTTTTCTTTTCTTTTCTTAGTCGTCTCTCGTCCTCTCCACTCACCCCTTTATCTCCCTTTTCAGTGGTTCTGTGGTTGACAAGGAGAAGGGGGGAGGGGGGAAGGGGGAGGGGGAGGGGGAGAGGGAAGGGGGGAGGGAGAGGGAGGGGGGAGGGGTTAAGGGGGAGGGGGAGGGGTTAAGGGGAGGGGGAAGGGTAAAGGGGGAGGGGGAGAGGGGAGGGGGAGGGGGGAGAGGGGAGGGGGAGGGGGCAGGAGGAAGGGGTTAAGGGGGAGGGAGAGGTAAAGGGGGGAGGGGGAGGGGGAGAGTGGATGGGGAGGGGGAGGGGAGGGGGGAGGAAGAAGGGGTTAAGGGGGGAGGGGGAGAGGTAGGGGGGGAGGGGAGGGGGAGGCGGGAGGGGAGGGGGAGGGGGGAGGGGGAGGAAGAAGGGGTTAAGGGGGAGGGGGAGGGGTAAAGGGGGGAGGGAGGGGGTCATAGGTTATCTGGTGGCCTGCTGGCTCCTGACCTGTCTCTCCGAAAGCCATTGACAAGTGGACGACCTTCGCACACTTTTGTAATTCCATTTTCATTGTGTTCGTTATTTGGATTCAGTTGTGATCATCATTTCGTGTTCGTTGTTTTGCATTCGTCATATCATGCTCGTTATTTCGTGTTCGCTATTTTGTGTTCGTTATGTAGTGTTTGTCATGTTGCGTTCGTTATTTTGTGTTCGTTATTTTGTGTTCGTTATTTTGTGTTCGTTATTTTGTGGTCGTTGTGTTCGTTACTTCGTGTTTGTCTTCGTTATTTCATCTCGACGCGTTTCCCTTCATTGCTATCACGAATAGTTTCGTTGTTTTTATTAATCATAAAGATCACCAATGTAATTTTTCCTACTAAATACCTTCATCAACAACAAACCATAAACAACAAAACAATAAACTCCACGTAGTGAAGGAGTTTCTTAATGCTCTAGCCAATATATCTTGTTTCCAGACCACCGCTATGTTCATCCTTCACCACTTCCTTATATGGGCATTGCGAAGCCACGCCCTGAACATGTCTAAGAATGGCTACAGTTTGAGAATTTGAATTTTAAAATATGCACTGCCGTTCTTGACCGTTGAGATAATAGCAACGCGATGAAATTAAGGAATAACTGTGGTTTTGTTAATGTCATTATTATCATTATCCGCATCATAATAATCATCTTCATTATTAACAATATTCGTATTATTATAATGATCTTTATTATCGTTATTCGCATCATTATAATCATTTTCATTATCAGGATTCGCATAATTATCATCATCTT
>NC_091560.1:42363711-42376211 GCF_042767895.1 Penaeus vannamei
GCTTTCACTTTCTTCCCCATTCGCTGTTTCTCTCTCTCTCTCTCTCTCTCTCTCTCTCTCTCTCTCTCTCTCTCTCTCTCTCTCTCTCTCTCTCGCTCTCTCTCTCTCTTAGTCTATCACGTTTTTTTGAAAATCATGGTTGACGGTTTTAACGGTCGGGGATGTTCTTTATGTATGTTTTGTTTTAATCTTTTTTTGTTATTCCTTTTGTTCTTATTGCTGGTTCACTCTCCCCGTGTGTTTAATGTAAGGTTTTCCCTTGATACGTGTTGAGGGTTTGTTACACGTGGCAACGCTGCATGTTGTCGGTTGAGCTTCTTTTTTTTTCTTTCTCTTGAATAAAACATCATTCAAAAAGGTGAATACATCCTCCTAAAATAACTCATACACTTCTTCGAATTCCTTACTTCATTATATACTGTACAGTTATACTTACAAAATCAAGAGAGAAAAAATCAAATGAGATAGGAACTCGAAAAGTTTCTCATTTGACTCTAACGTCTCGGACCAAAGTGAGAAGAATAATTTCAGTACGCTCGTTGTGTGTGCGGAATCTTTAAACCTTTAACAGTAAAAACAAAATGACTCACACGCTAGTACTAGTGACAGTTGTTGCTATACTTTAATCTACCTTCGTTCGTAAAGCAAAAGTTTTTATTTACCTTTTTTTAAAACAGGTTATGTCGACGTGCGAATTCGTGGAGAAATATTTTAATGTGATCATTTAACATATTTATTTGTCGTTATTCAAACTTCTGTCATCGTTATCATTACTGTTATCATTACTCAATTTTTATCCCATCTCAAATTATTGATATTCATGAATAGAATGAAATACATCCGTTTCCCCTTCGCCTTGAACCCGAGGGAGTGCAAGGGAAGCAAAAAAAAAGAAGAAGAAAAAAAAAAGATAAATAAAAGTCGTTGCACTGTCGTTATTTCTTTAAGAAGAACAATGCACGTTCATATAAATATATATAAACTCTTAACACGAAAATTGGCAGAAAAAGCAGAAACAAAGAGACGAAGGAAAAGACAAGAAAGTGAAGGAAAACAGAGGAAGAACACATACACGTGCGTATGTGTATACAGAGAAATTTACACACACACACACACACACACACACACACACACACACACACACACACACACACACACAATAACACACACACACACACACACACACACATAGATACATACATACACACACATACAAGAAAGAGGAAGTTTTTTTTTCAGAATATAAACAAGCAAGACCTCTCGAGAAGACAAGTCCTCTTGACCTTTCCGTGTCCGTTCTCACCGCGGGAAAAGGTCCTCCACAGACATCCTGAATGGATAATGACAAAAAAATCCTCCTTGGATATGCTTCCAATTATACCCTGGTGTTGCTACGCATTCGTAAGCGCTGCCTGGTGTGCTTGTCTGTGGGAATGTGGTGTGCTTGTCTGTGGGAATGTGGAGTGCTTGTCTGTGGGAATGTGGTGTGCTTGTCTGTGGGAATGTGGAGTGCTTGTCTGTGGGAATGTGGTGTGCTTGTCTGTGGGAATGTGGTGTGCTTGTCTGTGGGAATGTGGAGTGCTTGTCTGTGGGAATGTGGTGTGCTTGTCTGTGGGAATGTGGTGTGCTTGTCTGTGGGAATGTGGTGTGCTTGTCTGTGGGAATGTGGTGTGCTTGTCTGTGGGAATGTTGGAGTGCTTGTCTGTGGGAATGTGGTGCTTGTCTGTGGGAATGTGGAGTGCTTGTCTGTGGGAATGTGGTGTGCTTGTCTGTGGGAATGTGGTGTGCTTGTCTGTGGGAATGTGGTGTGCTTGTCTGTGGGAATGTGGTGTGCTTGTCAGTGGGAATGTGGTGTGTTTGTCAGTGGGAATGTGGTGTGCTTGGGTGTCAGAATGTGGTGTGCTTGACAGTGGGAATGTGGTGTGCTTGTCTGTGGGAATGTGGTGTGCTTGTCTGTGGGAATGTGGTGTGCTTGTCTGTGGGAATGTGAGGGTTGGTGATGATCGAAATGAATGTCTGCTCTAATGAATCTTAAGTAAGAGGACTTTTAAAGATGTGTGTGTGTTTGTGTGGTGTGTGTGTGTGAGTGTGTGTTTGTGTGTGTGTGGTGTGTTTGTGTTTGTGTGTGTGTGTGTTTGTGTGTGTGTGTGTGATGTGTGTGTATGTGGTGTGTTTTTGTGTGTTTGTGTGGTGTGTGTTTGTGTGTGTGATGTGTTGTGTGATGTGTGTGTATGTGGTGTGTGTGTTTGTTTGTGTGTGTAGTGTGTGTGTTTGTGTTTGTGTGTGTGTGCTGCGTGTGTGTGTGTATGTGTGAATAGTGGGTAAGAGTAGGGGGAGGAGGGAGGGGATGCGACGCCAAATGAGTGTGTGGAGGGGTGGGGGGGGAGGGGGAGAGATTGACGTGCCAAGAATTGACGTCAAAATGGTGGACATTGTAATAAGGAGCAACATCAGCAATAGTAGTAGTTGTTCTGGTGGTGGTAGTTGTATAGTTGTAATAGTAGTAGATGTGGCAGGAGTAGTAGTAGTAGTAGTAGGACTAGTAGTAGTGGTGATGGTGGTGATAGTAGTTTAGTAGTAGTATCAGTAGTACTAGTAGTAGTAGTAGTGGTGGTGGTGGTAGTAGTTTAGTAGTAGTAGCAGTAGTACTAGTAGTAGTAGTAGTGGTGATGGTAGTAGTAGTAGGAGAGTAGTAGTAGTAGTAGTAATTGCAGTAGTACTAGTAGTAGTAGTGGTAGTAGTAGTAGCAGTAGCAGTAGAGTAGTAGAAATAGAAATAATAGCAGTAGTACTAGTAGTAGTAGTGGTAGTAGTAGTAGCAGTTGAGTAGTAGAAGTAGAAATAATAGCAGTAGTACTAGTAGTAGTAGTGGTAGTAGTAGTAGCAGTAGAGTCGTACAAGTAGTAGTACTAGCAGTAGTATTGGCGGTGATAGCAACAGCATTCGCAATAGCAGTAGTAGCGTGAGAAGTCAAGAATGCGGAAGATGATTTATCCAGATGCAGTTCACTTGCCGAAGATGCTCTGGTTACTGTGGGAATTCTTCCGTTTCCTTGTGCCTCCCAGAATGATTCTTTATTTGCTGATAACATTATTATCATTTTGTGGTTATCATTATTATTACTGATGTTATTATTATCATTATCATTGTTATAATTATTATCATTATCATTGTTATAATTATTGTCAAGTTATTACTGTTGACATTATTATCATTATTATTATCGTTATTAAAATTATCATTATAGTTATCACAGTTATTATTATTATCATTAACTCCATTATCATTATAGTAGTCACAATAATCATTAATATCATTATCATCATTATCATTATAGCAGTAACAATGATTATTGATATCATTATCATTATCATTATTACTGTCACTAACATTTAGCATCATCATCATAATTATTACTATCATTGCTGCCCTATATTTTCATTTTCATCATTCACTTTTTTTCCTTCTTATCATCATTAATTACCATCGCCATTAAAAAATATATATATATATATAGATAGATAGATAGATATAGATATAGATATATAGAAAAAATCGCTTCATATCTCTAGCATTGTCTTTACCAACATTTAATTTTCATTCCACCTCCTCCTCTTCCTTCTCCCACCTCTCTCTTCCTGGCTTTGCAATCACACGTTCTTCCCAGCAACCCCCCCCCCCTCTCGCTTTCACACCCCCCTCCTCCACCTATCCATTATCCCCCCCCTGGTTCCCTCTCTTCCCACCCCCTTCCCACACACTTGCTTTGCTTCTTCTTCTTATTATTCTTCCCCTCCCTCCCCCTCCCCTCCTCCCCCCCTACCTCTCTTACGTAATCTCGATCTACCCCTTCCCTCCCCACCCCTTCTCCCTTCCCCATTACTCATCCCCCTCCCCTCTCAGTGACTCGTCAAGCAACAGCGAAGAACCTCAATGAATCCACCCCACTCCGCCCCTCCCCACCTCACTCCCCCATCTCACTCCAACTCCCCCTCCCCCCCTGTACTCCCCACCCCCACTCTCCCTCCCTCTTACGTAAACCTACATAAAAAAACGTATTAATAATAAAACACGTGACGATCCCACTCGTTTCTCCACCCGTGTGTACGTGCGTGCGTGCGTGAATGTGCATGTGCGTCCGTATGTGTGCGTGTACGTGTATGTGCGTGAAAGTCTCCCGTCCGGCTCGTGTTCGTAATAAATCCGAAAATATTTAAGTGATGCGGTGACGATGTCTACCACGCCCACGACACCCACGATAGATAGCGGGGGTCCGGGCTTCTCGATCTATTGCGTGTGTATTTCTGTGATCATGCAAGGCGGGGTGGGGTGGGGGTGGGAGTGGGGTGGGGTGTGTGAGGTGGGGTTGTGGGAAGGGGAAAAAAGAGGGGGAGGGGAAGTGTGATGGGGGGGGAGGAGAGTAGGAGGATGCGACGGCTAAGAGGTAGAGGGAGGGGGGAGGTAGGATGGGGAGGGAGGGAGGTAGGAAGGTACGGGGAAGGGGGAGGTAGGAAGGTAGGAGGCGAGATGGAAGGGGAGTAGAGGGAAGGGGAGGGTAGGGGGTGATGGAGGGAAGGGGGGAGGCGTTATGACGCCTGAGAGATAGGGGCGGAGGGGAGAAAGGAAGGTAGGGGGGGGAGGTAGAAGGTACGGAGGGAGATGGGAAGCGGAGTAGAAGGAACGGGTTGATGGAGGGAAGGGGAAGGGGGGACGCAACGCCAGACGTGGGGGGGGTGGGGAGTGGCTTTAAGGTGGCTGGAGTTTCCGCATCGGGTTGATATGGGAATCGACGATAAATTGGTGGGAATAAGAAAAGTTGTTGGAGTAGGAATTGTAGTCGTCGTGGCAGTAGCGCCAGTTATAGTATTTGTTGTAGCT
The DNA here is from genome assembly GCF_042767895.1 of Penaeus vannamei. NCBI lineage: Eukaryota > Metazoa > Arthropoda > Malacostraca > Decapoda > Penaeidae > Penaeus > Penaeus vannamei. Next base: position 42,368,589 of record NC_091560.1, read on the forward strand.
GTATTAGACATAGTAGTAGTTGTAGTCATAGTAGTGATAGTAATAATACTACAGCAGTAATAGCAGTAATAGTAATAACACTAGTAGTAGTTATAGTAGTAGTAGTAGTAGAAGAAGTAGTAGTAGTAGTAGTAGTAGTGATAGTAATAGTAGTAGTTGCTATTGCAGTAGTAGCAGTAATAGTAGTACTTTCTGAATGTAATTTACGCCCGAGTTTATATTATGTTAATAGGACTCTGTGACTGTCAACATGCTGAGATTCTTAAATAATTGCATGAGCCAAAGATCGTAACAGCAAAGTGCCACAAATAATGATAATAGTAATGAGGATGAAAATAAAACTTTATTATTACTACTACTCATTAATGATAATACTAATACAACTAATTATACTACAACTACTACTGCTACTACTACAAAAAAAACAATAATAATGATAATAACAACAACAACAAAAAACATGATATATTTTTTAAAATCACGATAATAAATCTTGACGATAACATCAATAATAACGGAGAGTCATCAGTAACGGAAATACTAATAGACACAAAGAGACTGCAACTAGATTTTGCAACTCCAGTCACACCTGAAGTTGGACCGTCACTGCATATGTTGTGCTTTCGCTGCACATGATCTCATAGGGAAGATGAGGAAGACGAAGATAGAAAGAAGAAGAGGAGATTGAAGGCGAAAAGAGAAAGAAGAGGAGGAGAAGGAAGGCGAAAATAGAAAGAGGAGGAAAAGGAAGACGAAAATAGAAAGAAGAGGAGGAGAAGGAAGGCGAAAATAGAAAGAGGAGGAGAAGGAAGGCGAAAATAGAAAGAGGAGAAGGAAGACGAAAATAGAAAGAAGAGAAGGAGAAGGAAGACGAAAAGAGAAAGAAGAGGAGGAGAAGGAAGACGTAAAGAGAATTAAAGGAGAGGAAGAAGGAAAGCGTAAATAGAGAACTGAGGTGGACGTTTCCCGCGTCACAGAATGAGGTATTCATTTTTGGAGAAAAAAAATTACATCACATTTAGTAAAGTTATTTAGTAAAATTATTTAGTAAAGATTTATTAAAACTTCGTTAACTAAGCCGTTCGACATATCTCATCTAACCACCATTAACCCATCCTGGATCGAATAAAGAAACAGGTTTTGCGAAACTGAACAAGTTGAACAGTTCGACGTCACGTGTTCCTCCGACGCCCCAGGAACCAAGTGAAGTCCCACTTGGGTCTCCTTCAGAACTCAACATTCAGGCGAGGCAGTTGGGTCTTGCAAGGCTCGAACATGCACGTGCCTTAACCTCCGCCAGCTGCATGTGATCCTCAAACATGCACGCACTGTTAATCCTTCTCAAATAAGAGATAAATAAATATATAGGCGTGCTTTGGGGCTCTGCAGATGAGTGTGAGGAGAGGCGGGCCTGTCACTGCAAACAAGGTTACTGGAGCAACGGTGAGAGGAGGACGGAATGGTCGTGGTTTGGCGTGTATTTGTTAGTGTTTGTGTGTGTTCGTAATTGTGTATGTGTGTTTGTTTGTGTGTGTATGCTGGTGTTTGTGTTCATAATTGTGTATGTGTGTGTGTGCTGGTGTTTGTGTGTGTTCGTAATTGTATATGTGTGTGTGTGTGCTGGTGTTAGTGTGTGTTCGTGTTTGCGTGTGTTTGTTTGTCTGTTCGTGTCTGTGTGTGTTTTTTGTGTTTGTGTACTGGTGTTTGTGTGTATCTTTGTGTGTGTGTGTGTGTGTGTATATTCGTATCTGTGTGTTTGTTTGTGAGCTTGTGCGTGTATATATATAATCTTACACTTCCAGCTAATTCACTAAAGATATAAATACCTCATTCCTATTAACGACCGACACACGAAGAGAATGTAGTAGCCACCTTTCAAACATAATATGTTCAATGGGTGTTTATGATCATAATGAATGGCCGTTTTGTGAAAGGATCTAAAGATATTGGTGTTTAAAGAACAAGGTAACCTCCACTTACTTTCATTTTACCTGTCCCTTCTATTCTTCAATTCAACGTACCTCTTCTATCTTCTACACACACGCATGTATTATTCTTATGCACCGGTGAACACATATGCAGTATATATGAATATGGATACGCGTATGTTGCATATGTATGTGTCTATGGATATACATAGATACGTGCGTGTATATATGTGTGTGGGTACGTGTGTGTTTGCGTGTAAACATACGTGAATAAATACATTTCTGTTGCGATACCTCTACATATCTGTATACATACATATATATACATACATACAAGCTTTCCAACACACACACACACACACACACACACACACACACACACACACACACACACACACACACACACACACACACACACACACACACACACACACACACACACACATACACACACACACCGTACGTGTCTGTTTTCTGTGTTCGACCTCACAATGTCGACGACATAGTTGCTAGGCACGATAAGCAAGGCCAACATCTTTTTTCACCGTAGAAGGAAAACAGTAATTATATCTCGGACGTGAAGTGCACGGGGAATGCTAATGACTGTACGGAAGCTATTAGACCCAACAAGGAAAATTAATCCTTAGATAATAGTATAATATGTAACTGTTCATATTAATGATCCTTTTCCCTTTTCATGGCTTGATTCGTCACGTCGATTCTGAAGTGAAATAGCCACGGAAAAGATATGTATTTTGATGATTACTTAGAGCCAAGAGGGAGTAGATAATTTATTTCTAACACATGAACTGGCGAGAGAGAGAGAGAGAGCGTGTGTTAGAGGGAGGGAGAGAGAGGGAGAGAGAGAGAGAGAGGGGGAGAGAGAGAGAGAGAGAGAGAGAGAGAGAGAGAGAGAGAGAGAGAGAGAGAGAGAGAGAGAACGCGAGAGAGCGATAGAGACAGAGAGAGGGAGAGGTGTTAGAGGGAGGGAGAGAGAGTGGGGTAGAGGGAGGGAGGGAGGAAGAGAGAGAGAGAGAGATGTTAGAGAGAGAGAGAGAGGGAGGGAGGGGAGGGAAGAGAGAGAGAGAGAGAACCAGAGACAGAGACAGAGGAATGCGAGACCAAGAATCATTGGGTATAACAAGTCCTTCCAGTCGGGGTTCATACCTCGCTACCTTTCGTTTCGAGACCCTTCCCTTGTGTGTGTGTGTGTGTGTGTGTGTGTGTGTGTGTGTGTGTGTGTGTGTGTGTGTGTGTGTGTGTGTGTGTGTGTGTGAGAGAGAGAGAGAGAGAGAGAGAGAGAGAGAGAGAGAGAGAGAGAGAAAGCGTAAGGCGAAGAGAAGAAAGGAAGTGAAGAAAACTATAAGGCAGAACAAGGAGAAGGAGCAGAAACAGAAGAGGAAGAAAATAAGAAAAGGCGTAGAAATAATAAGAAGAATAGAAGCAGCAAAAAAAAAAAAAAAAAAAAAAAAAAAAAAAAACAGAAGCAGTAACAACTACTAAAACAACAACCAAAAGAAAATAAAAACGGAAGTCAGCAGCTCCTTCGCTGGAAAGCAAAACAGAATAGCAAACTCGAACGCAGGACGATTGCCAAACAAGTGACGGTGTCGAAGCGTTCCTTTGCATAATTCATATCTAAAAACTAAGAAATAGATGCAGAATGAATGCTAATTTGAATGCCAATCCATAATATCACCCTAGAGTAACAAGAGCTTCAGCGGCAGAGGACAGAAATAAGGGTGGGTACATCAGTGAAAGCAAATGGCGCCAACCTCATAGAAAACGTGTTTTACCGGACGTGATGGTCGCCGTTAGAAATTAGTGGGACAAGGATAGTTTTTTTTGAAACCTGCTCTTGCGCGATGTTCGTTTGGATTTTTGGTTGAGAAAGAATTTTAAAAATGAAAGAGGAAGATGGTTTCTCGCGTATGTTATGGTAACGCTCTGATATAAATGACTTGTATTCAGATCAAGTGAATGTTGTGGGAGAGAGAAAAAAAAGTAATCAAAATGGCTGAGTCATGCTGGCGTTCTGTTGCAAAATTCAGCACCGCGAAGAACTTTAAATCAGCGCCGTCCTAGATTAACGTCATTTTTTCCCGCCAGACTCTCTCAAACTGGCTCGGTTCCGTAACACCCGAGTCATTATTATAAGGCGACCGAGTGAGAAGCGTTTCCTCCGGTTCCTTGGCGGTTCGTTCGGTTCGAAGCAGTTTCGAATGGGAATCGAACAGAAGATTCATTTCCACTTTTTTACTGAGACACGAACGTACTGACGCAGATGCAGACGAGCAAATATTAACGTATGTACATATAAATAGCGCTCAGTATGATGTATACATATAGATATAGGTATTGGTTAACAGATAGGTAGATAGGTAGATGCACGTACATGTAGGTCGAGGAGGCAAGAAGACCAGAAATTTAACTAGCTACATTTGCGTCATTCTCTTTCTCTCTCTCTCTCTCTCTCTCTCTCTCTCTCTCTCTCTCTCTCTCTCTCTCTCTCTCTCTCTCTCTCTCTCTCTCTCTCTCTCTCTCTCTCTCTCTCTCTCTCTCTCTCTCTCTCTCTCTCTCTCTCTCTCTCTCTCTCTCTCTCCCTCCCTCCCTCCCTCCCTCCCTCCCTCCCTCCCTCCTCCCTCCCTCCCTCCCTCCCTCCCTCCGTCCGTCCCATCTCCCTCACTCCTTCCTTCCATCTCCCTCCTTCCTTCCATCTCCCTCCCTGCCTCTAAAATCTACACGTACACAAGACATTCCTCCCTACTCTGTGTCCGTGCTTGCGTTTTGACCGTCCTTGTACATCCATTACTACACCCCAACACACCCCGACACAACGAAGCCATCACGAACGACCCACGCAACAACCCCGAGGTAGTTAAAACTCTAACGACCGCGCGCGTCCCATCACGGCCAACCACCCCGAACGACCTATTAGTCTGGTCACGTGTCCCTAAGGAACCACAGACGCCGTCCTCCTTTATCCTGTCTGCGCCTGACCACAGGATTCTGTTTCCTGTAACCCGTTCGGCTCCTGGACGACCTTCGACAAGGACCGACTCCTGCAACCCTAGCGTGGGCTTCCTTCTTGGTTTTTTGGGGGAGTTGATGGATACATCTATCTGGCTATGTTTATTGTCTATTTATCTATCTATATATCTGTTTATTGTCTTTTTAATTATCTGTTTATTTATCTATTTATCTGTTTACTGTCTATTTATTTTATATATATGTTTACTATCTTTTTATTTATCCATATATCTATCTGTTTATTATCTGTCTATCCATATATCTATCCGTTTACTATCTATCTATCCATATATCTATCCGTTTACTATCTATCTATCCATATATCTATCCGTTTACTATCTATCTATCCATATATCTATCTGTTTACTGTCTTTTTATTTACCCATATTATTATTATCATTATTGATTTTATTATTATTATGATTATCATTATCATTATCATTATTACTAATTATCATCACAATGATTATATATCCTTATCCTTATCCTTATCACTCTTATAACTAATTCTAACTTAATCTCAGCATTAGTAGTTTTCACAACCGTTCTTCCATCAGAGCTGCCAAGGATAATTCCAACTTACAAAACAGTTAATCAAACTTAACAACCTCGTTACCAAACCACGCATCCAGGACGTCGTGTGTGTGTGTGTGTGTGTGTGTGTGTGTGTGTGTGTGTGTGTGTGTGTGTGTGTGTGTGTGTGTGTGTGTGTGTGTGTGTGTGTGTGTGTGTGTGTTTTCTTTCTTTTTTTTGCGTCGCCGAAGCGCTAACTATAGCAACAAGGAAAGACTAGTTTCGTAATGGACATTTCTTGTCTTGAAACCCCGTAGTGCAACTTTCACTCGCCGGCGACACGGACTGAAACAAGCGGAGACTTATACGGGTGGCAGGAGAGAGGGGGAGGGGAGGGAGGGAGGGGAGGGGGAGGGGGGGAGGGGAGAGGAGAGGAGGGGGAGGGGGACACGAAGACGCAAGCACGGACACGAGAGTATGAAGGAATGTTTTATGTGCGTGTAGATTTTAGAGGGAGGGAGGGAAAGAGGAGGGAGGGAGATGGAAGGAGAGAGGGAAGGAAGGGAGGGAGGAAGATGAAAGGAAGGAGGGAGGGAGATGGAAGGAGAGAGGGAGGGAGGAAGGGAGGGAAGGAGGAGGGAGATGGAAGGAAGGAGAGAGGGAGGGAGATGAAAGGAAGAGGAGGGAGATGGAAGGAGGGAGGGAGGGAAGGGGTAATGGAAGGAAGGAAGGAGGGAGGGAGATGGGAGGAAGGAAGGAAGGAAGGAGGGGAAGGGAAGGAAGGAGAGGAGGGAGAGAGAGAGAGAGAGAGAGAGAGAGAGAGAGAGAGAGAGAGAGAGAGAGAGAGAGAGAGAGGCGTACATAAAACAGATAAATAGACAGAAAGACAGATACACAGATAGACAGATAGATAACTATACGCGAACTGTGTGGCTCATTATAATCAAGAGTTGATTACAACAACAATGATAATGATAATAACAATAATAACAAATAACAACCTAATAACAATATCAACAACAACAGCAGCAACAAAACAACAACTGCAACAATACAACAATACAACAACAACAAAACAAAACAACAACAACAACAATAATGACGATGATGATAACAATAAAAAACAATAACAAAAACACTATCACAAAAAATGAAGCCCACGATTTAACACCCGCTGATAACAATAATGACGATGATGACAACAATAAAAACAATAACAAAAGCAAACAAAAAAAATGAAGCCCATGATTTAACACTGATAAGACACCCTTAACGACCTTCCTCGCACCAGAGTACACAATGGCTGAATGTCATCGGGCATTTCGACACAGAAGCAGGAATATGCCCGATGCCAAGACACTCTTCGTCTGACCTTCGTATAATTGCTGCGAGTGCTGACCTTGAGGTATGTGGGTACGGAGGTGGGGTGGGGTGGGGGGGGGATAAGGGGAATAAGGGGAAGGGAGGAGGGAGAAGGGGAGTGGGGGAAGGGGGAGAAGGGGTGGGGGAAGGGGAGGGGGAGGAGGGGGAGGGGTGGAGTGGGCAGGGGTGGGGGAAGGGAGTGAGGTAGGGTGGGGAGGGGAGGAGGGGTGGAGTGGGCAGGGGGTGGGGGAAGGGGTGAGGTAGGGTGCGAGAGGGGAGGGAGGGGTGGAGGGAGGCAGGCAACTGTAGGAAGGAAATGGCACTTGGCATGGGCAAGAGGACGCGACGAAGGCTGATTAGAAAACCCACAATAAAAAACGAAAATAGACAAACAAAGACCGATAAAAAGAGAAAAAAAGAAAGGAAAGACGATCAGAGAAAGATAAAGGACAGGAAAAGAGGAAGGAGTAATGAGAGAGAGAGCTAGCAAGGAATCGGGTATTGTATAGCATCCAGTACCCACAGAACGGACCCAAAAGCACAAGGCGAGCAGGACCCAGCAACTTACCTATGCTGATTACAGGTTTTCGGAATTACCTTAACCCTGCCTTAACTTTCCCCAATCTCCGCATAATTTTAATTTAGTAATTTAAATTTAATTTAAAATAATTTAGTAAACAGATAAAAAGGTAACCAACTTTCCCCAATCTTCGAGTATTGTTTTGATTACGTAATCGTGAAAGATATTTTTAAAAGCAATCACGAAAATATGAAAAAATAAGATGGAAAT
>NC_091560.1:42381211-42389958 GCF_042767895.1 Penaeus vannamei
AACACACACGTGAGGTCGCTAACTTGTGACCGACTCTCTCTTTCACCGTAGTCTCTCACTCTCGCTTTCCTTTCAGAGACGACAACAGGGAACGCACGTTGTGTGAGGTTCTCGGGGCTTGGAACGCACGCTCTATGGGGTCCTTGGGGCTTGGGTGGGAACGCACGCTCTATGGGGTCCTTGGGGCTTGGGTGGGAACGGACGCTCTATGGGGTTCTTGGGTTGGAATGTGTGATATATAAGGTTCTCGGGGTTTGGGTGGGAACGGACGCTCTATGGGGTTCGTGGGTTGGAACGCGTGATGTATGAGGTTCTCGGGGCTTGGGTTGGAACGCACATTGTATGAGGTTCTTGGGGCTTGGTGGGAACGGACGCTCTATGAGGTCCTTGGGTTGGAACACATGCTATATGAGGCTCTCGAAGCTTGATGATATCCTTGGGTCTTAGGTTATTCTCTGTATAATCCTGTTACGTTTCTTTACATGAGAATAAGAATGATGTGTGTGACATGCAGCACGAAAAAACACACATGAACCAATACACACATACAGCTCTTGCAAACGGACCAAAAATAAAGAAACAAATGAATTAAGTGACCAATAAACAATACAAAGCAAATAATTAAATAGATAAACAAATAAAATTCCTTTACCAAGTATTATGTTTGTCTTCCAACCATAATATACCTTTAGTTCTCATTTAATGGTTATGCAGACTCAGAACTCATCAAATCATTCTCCATAATGAGCGTTGGTTCGCCTTTTCGAGAGAGAGAGAGCGAGAGGGAGAGGGTGAGGGAGGGATGGAGAGGGGAGGGTGAGGAGAGGGTGAGGGAGGAGGAGAGATGGAGAGGAGAGAGGGAGAGGGAGAGGGGAAAAGAGGGAGAGGGTGAGAGGGAGAGGGTGAGGGAGAGAGGGAGAGATGGAGAGGGAGAGGGAGATGGAGAGGGAGAGAGGGAGAGAGGGAGAGAGGGGTGAGGGAGAGAGGGAAGGGGGTGAGGGAGAGGGAGAGGTTGAGGAGGGAGGAGAGGGTGAGGAGAGGGTGAGGAGGGAGGGAGAGAGGGTGAGGAGAGAGAGAGGGAGGAGAGATGAGAGAGGAGATGGAGAAGGAGGGAGGGAGAGAGAGAGAGAGGGTGAGAGAGTGAGGGTGAGAGGAGAGGGAAAGAGAGAGAGAGAGAGGGGGGGGGGAGAGAGAGAGAGAGAGAGAGAGAGAGAGAGAGAGAGAAAGAGAAAGAGAAAAAATGGGAGAAAGAAAGAAAGAGATAAAGAGCCAGACTCAAAGACAAACAGACAGAAAAACATTTTTAAAAAATCAAACAAACAAACACACAGAAAAAATATATACCAACCACTCAACTCCCACCCCCACCCCGAGTCACCCGACGAAGGAGAGAGTCACCCAAAAGGGAGACTCGTGTTCCTCCCTTCTTCCCCCTCCAGATACGTCCGGTTCTGAGCACTGTGCTTGCATCAATATTTATGAGGGGGAATGGAAGCGGGAATGGAGAAGGGAAAGGATGGGGAGGAATAAGGAGGGAGGAGAAAGGGAAGGGATGAGGACGGAAGAAGGGAAGGGATGAGGAGGGAAGAAGAGAAGGGATGGGGAGGGAGGAGGAAGGGTTTGGAGGGGTAAGGAGGGAGGAGAGTGGATAGGGGAAGAGAGGGAAGGGATGGGGAGGAAGGAGGAAGGTTTAGGAGGGATAAGGAGGAGGAGGGAGAGGGATAGGGGAAGAGGGAAGGGATGGGGAGGAGGCGAGGAAGGGTTGGGGGAGGAGAAACGGATAGAGAAGAAGGGATAGGGAGGAGGAAGGGTTGGGAGGGAACATAGAGGAATAGGGAAGGAGGAGGAGGGATAAGGGGGGAGGAGTATGGGATGAGGAAGAAAGGGAGGGATGGGGGAAGAGGAGGGGGGTAGGGATGAGGGGAGGGATTGGGAGGGAAGAGAGGGATGGGGAAGAAAGGGAGGGATGGGGAAGGAGGAGAATGGGATGGGGAGGGATTGGGAGGGAAGAGAGAGGGAAAAGGAGGGATGGAGAGCGAGAAGGAGGAGGGGATGAGAGGAATAGAGAGTAATGGAAAGAAGGACAGGGATGGGAAGAGATGAAGAAGGATGAGAAAGTAGGAGGAAGGGAATGAAGAAAAGGAAGAAGGAAAAATAAAAGGACTCAGAAGATAAAACCAGAAGAAAAATAAGGAGAAATACAAAATTGAATAAATAGCTAAGGAAACAGATGAAAGGGAAGAGAAAAAAAATACACAGAAAATACCAAATCAAGTATTTATATCTCGATGGGGCATTAATTTACCTACTTACATACCTATCTATCTATCCATGTATCTATCTATCTATATATCTATCAACTTAACTATCTATCTGTATGTATAAATATGTCTATCTATCTTCCTATCTATTTACCAAGCTATCTATCCATCCCTCCATATCTATCCATCTTTCATCTACCCAGAAAAAAAATAGTTCCATAAACATTAAAGTAAAATTCTAAAAAAAAAAAACACGTAAACAAGTAAACAAAAACAAGAACGTCAAACCCGACTTCCTTGGCCTAAAGAAGACATCAGATTTCTTCTCAGTAACAACACGGAGATATTTTTAGCTTTTTTTTCTATATAAAAGAAATATGAAGAATAAAATTGGATTACCCTTAGATAATGCTAAGAAGGCATAGAAAGGATATTTCACTTGCTATTTGTCTTCGAAGAATCGGCTTAAGAAAGTTATAGAACCTTGCATTTCTAATTCAATTGATTAATATGTGTATTACGTGCAAACAGGAGAAACTCAGTGATCACCAAAGAATATAAATGAAGCAATGTCTAATATTATCCTACCGCAAATAATTACAAACTAGAGAGAGAGGGAGAGGGAGAGGGAGAGAGAGAGAGAGAGAGAGAGAGAGAGAGAGAGAGAGAGAGAGAGAGAGAGAGAGAGAGAGAGAGAGAGAGAGAGAGAGAGAGAGAAAGAGAGAGAGAGAGAGAGAGAGAGAGAGACGAGAAGACAGACAAACAGACAGAGGCAGACAAACAGATGAAAGAAAGAAAGAGAAAGGGGCTAATATCTTGGCTAATATCTTAGCAAGTAAATCCCATGTAGAATTTATTCCTAAGAGAACAAAAGACAGTTTCATCCCATAGGAGAGAGAGAGAGAGAGAGAGAGAGAGAGAGAGAGAGAGAGAGAGAGAGAGAGAGAGAGAGAGAGAGAGAGAGAGAAAGAGAGAGAGAGAGAGAGAAAGAGAGAGAGAGAAAGAGAGAGACAGAGAAAGAGAGAGACAGAGAAAGAGAGACAGACAGAGAGAGACAGACAGACAGAGAGACAGACAGACAGAGAGAGAGACAGAGAGAGACAGACAAAAAGACAGAGGCAGACAGACAGACAGAGAAAGAAAGAAAGAGAAAGAGACTAATATCTTGGCTAATATCTTAGCAAGTCAATCCCATGTAAATTTATTCCTAAGAGAACAAAAGGCCGTTTCATCCCATAGGAGAGACATCAACACCGAGTAGATAGTGATCCGAATTCCACGACAGAGACGCTACAACCCCCCCACCCCCCAAAAAAATACACGAAACTGAACACCCTGTATTATAACTGTGCCTGTTCTTGACAATAGAACAAATCAAAGCGGTTCGTGATATCTCCGTCCTTGATAGCGGGTCCGTGTTCTTTTTCTTATGCAACAGAGGACGCGTGTTAGAACCGGCCGTATAACGTAACAGGAGCGCGTTGGTAAAGTGTGTGAGTGATAGTGAGAGTGAATGACTGGACTGCGAAAGTGAAAGGGAGAGGGCGAGGAAGCGGGAAGAGGAAGGGGGGGGGGAGAAGAAGGAGGAGAGGAGGGAGAAATGGGGAGAATGAGAGGGAGAGGGAGAGAGAGAGGGAGGGAGAAAGTGAGAGAGAGAGAGAAAGAGAGAGAGAGAGAGAGAGAGAGAGAGAGACAGACAGACAGACAGACAGAGAGAGAAACAGACAGACAGACAGACGGAGACAGAGAGAATAACAAGAGAAAAAGAAAAGAGACAGAGAATAACAACAACAACAACAAAAAATGAGACCAACCAAGGAATAAACAAACATATAAAGAAAAAAGAAAAAGAAAAATGACACCAACCGAGGAATAAACAAACAAGTAAAAAACAATGAAAAATGACCTTCCTCTCCTTAACATGGTTTCAACAGACAAGTGAAGACCGATAGACAGTTGAAAGGAAGTCAATACACCATCAATCATCGAGTAACGGTGTCGCCTGGCTGTCACTTGCCCAACAATTACATACTCGTCCCTCTCATAACAAAAACAAATCATCTTTTATAATTGTCTTTATTATATATCATTATGATTTTTTCTTCTCATCTTTAACACTATAACTAGCACTATATTTTAATGTTATTATTGTCTTTATTATATATCATTATGATTTTTTTCTTCTTATCTCTAACACTATAACTAGCACTATATTTTAATTTTATTATTGTCTTTATTATATATCATTAAGGTTTTCTCTTCTTATCTCTAACACTATAACTATATTCTAAAGCACCTGTAGGCAACAGACTGTAGGTTCTGAAATTGTAATTGTCTATATTATATACCATTATGATTTTTTTCTTCTCATCTCTAACACTATAACTAGCACTATATTTTAATTTTATAATTATCTTTATTATATATCATTAAGGTTTTTTCTTATCTCTAACACTATAACTAGCACTATATTTTAATGTTATTATTGTCTTTATTATATATCATTAAGGTTTTTTCTTCTTATCTCTAACACTATAACTAGCACTATATTTTAATTTTGTTATTGTCTTTATTATATATCATTAAGGTTTTTTCTTCTCATCTCTAACACTATAACTAGCACTATATTTTAAAGCACCTGTAGGCAATAGACTGTTAGTTCTGAAACAAGTGGGTTAGTGGTTTAGTTGGAGGGAGTGAGCGGACCGGCCTGTGTTGGGCAATCGACTAAGTGTTCAGTCGATTAGTTGGTGTACGTCGACCACGTGCTAGCGAATGGGTGTTGCGTTGTATTGTTTTGGGCTTTTTTTTGTTTTGTTTTTGTTTTTTGAGATTTGACGGGTTGGGGTTATATCGTTGGGAGAGGATTGTTATTATTGTTATTAATTTTTATATTCTTTCATTAATAAATTGAACAAAAAAACTGTTTGTGGGGTTTTACCATGTGTGGGATTGAGACGAACTGTTCGGAGAAAACTAACGTATTATTTTAGCTCTTACTGATTTTATTGATATTATGAATAAAAAATAAATTTGAGGGGTCTCATGAAGTGGTGAGTGAAACTGAAAATCTTAAACTGCCAGTAACTACCAAATTAAGAGGAAAATTATTGCCTTTCCTTTTTTCTTCTATTTGAATTAGCATTGTTAAATATACATAGATTCAGTGTGATACACCTGTGAACCATTCCCTACACAATAGATTTTTTTTTAAATCGTCAATATTCCCTTGTAACTCATACGGACGGGAAAAAAAAGAAACTAATTACTAAACAGCAGGTTGAAAAACACCGAATTATCGAAATAAATCAACATATTTCATTCTTGTATCTGTATTTCCCCACATATGCAATCTTTATCCATGTTTCTTTATCTTTATCCACATATGCAATCTTTATCCATATCCCTTGAGCTTCACATTCTTTAACTTATATAACGTTTTTCTCGATGTTTGTCAGCGAAGTGTATCTATTTCGGATACTTTAGAGGGATTCGTCTTTGCAAACAGTGGTACAGAGAAACAGCTGAACGAAACTTGGTCAGAAGTTGCAAATCGGAGCCTCACGAGATCCGACGAGCAATTGCAATCCCCCAGATGGACCTTTATTCTCTCTGTTTCCCCCTTTTACTTTTAGGGCGTTTCTCTTTCCTTATCTAACGGGGCATTTTCCTCTGTGTCGCGTCAGTAGGTGAATATCTAAGTAAATCGATAGGAATACCAAGTGTGTCAGGATACCACACGCTAGTTGGTATTCCTTTGTAGTTGCGCAGAACCTGAAGAGAAGAGGGACTTACCGAACTCCGTTCCTGCGACCAGGGAGGCGAGGCCCAACGCGACGACGGCGCTGACGAAGGAAGTCATCTTCCCCTCGGAATCGACGGCACTTTTCTCGACGGGGCGAAGCTGGACGAGACCTGGGACGGCCGAGAGCGTGCTGTGTTTTCCTCCGAAGACCACTTTCACTGGCTGGTCCGCGTCTGCCGGGCGTCCGAGCGGGGTGGGCGCGCGCGTGCGTCTAATTCGATGGGGGAGGTCGAGCGAGCGGGGGCTTGCGGTGGCGGAGGCGAGGGTGGGACGGAGGAACGCGGAACGGTCTGCCGGGAACGTGCGGTCACCACCAGCGCGTGCGAGACACTGAGCGGACTCCGGCGGGGCTGAGGCTTTTGTTGGTGGGGGTCTCGTTAAGGGGGGGTGCAGGGGGGGAGGGTAAGATTGGTGGAGATGAAGGATGGTGGGGAGGCGGGGGGGTAGACGGAAGGGGAGGGTTTCAGCCACGGGGAAGGGCGTTGAGGGGCAGGGAGAGGGGAAGAGGAAGGAAGAGCAAACACAGTCTTGGCGGAGTTGCTGTCGGAGCGAAGGTGAGGCGAGAGGCCGTTCCTCCGGGAGAAAAGAGGGAAGGACAAGACGCAAACGAAGAAGGAACAGGACGTCGCGGAGAGGCCTCGGGCGCTGAGAGGGAGACAAGGAAGAGATTCCGCCACGCAGCAGGTGCCAAGTGTAGGAAGCAGCCGGTGGGGTCATGTGCTAAAAGACCCTAATGCTAATGAAGGACGTCTATGGCACTGCAGCTAGACGAAGATCCCATAAAGCCTTTCGTTACATCACCCGACGTCTCCTTACAGCGATGTCGAAAATCATAACAGGAAAAAAAGTTACACAAACAATTCCAAAAGCTACAGAAAATAATAATTACAGAAAGGACCATCAACAACAAGGTAAATGCACCTTATGCAATCACTAGGGATAAACTACATACCAAAATAACGAAGTATTTAACCCTTTTAACCCAAAATCAAAATACAAAATACCTCAATCTAAAAAAACATCCCATCGATCTTCTACCCAACCAAATTAACAACCAATTTTTTATATCAATTCATCACAGATAGAAAAAAAAGATGTTGTTGCTAAGGGTTTTCAAGGTTGTGCTTTGCCACTCATAAACCTATTGTCAAGGTCAAGAACAAGGGAAGAGTCGTGGGGGAAAGATAAGTCATGTGATCAAAAACAAGAGAGAGAGAGAGAGAGAAAGAAAGAAAGAGAGAGAGAGAGAGAGAGAGAGAGAGAGAGAGAGAGAAAGAAAGAAAGAGAGAGAGAGAGAGAGAGAATAAAATTACATATATATTTGCTGGATACGTTAGGCACATCAAGGTTGGGTTACTGGAAGGTTGTGGCGCGTATGAGAGAGAGAGAGAAATTGAAAGAGAAAGAAAGAGAGAGAGAGAGACTGATAAATAGACAGACAGACTGATAAATATATAGACAGACAGACAGACAGACAGACAGAGGGACTGAATAAGAGAGAAGGAAAGAAAGAAACACACACACAGACAGATGGATAAATAGTCAGATGAATAGACAAACAAATAGATGGATAAATAGTCAGATGAATAGACAAACAGATAGATGGATAAACAAACAGATAGACAGGTATATATAGAAAGAGAGAGTTAACAAGAAAGTGGGTAAGTTAAAGACAGGATAATGACACGGCACCAGGGATAGGGACACTGAAAGGGATAGGAATAAGGCTAGTAATTGGATAGTTAGGGATAGTGACACAGATAGTGATGAAGGTCAGCTTACGGATGGGAATAGGGATAGAGGGAGAGAGGATATTGCAGAGGATGGAATGAGTTAAAAAATAAAGAGATAAAGAGGAAATGGAGATTCGTGGAGACTGGCGATCGATGCAGGTAATAATTCAGTAATAAGTTCTTATAAATACAATATCAAATGTTCCATTTCATTACATTTTTTGTCAACGTAACGTAAACAATTTTAAAGATTTTCTCTCCTTGTCCTTAATATAACAATCTAAAGCAACGTTATTTCGTTTATTTATCTATGTTCATATTTGTTATTTTACATTCTTTATTATTTTCTTTTAGCGGAAGGGAAAGCTACAGGAATTCAAGTGCATAAGGACTGTTTTATCACAAATATTCAACCTCGATAGCTTATCTTATCGGCGTGACCTTAAACCTCAGAATTAGCCAACACGTGTTTATAACGAAGCAAAATATAACGAAGAAGTGTTATAACGTTATGAAGAATGAAGGTCTTACTTGAGAAGGGGGCAAGGGGGAGGAGGGGGGGGGGTCAAGGGGGGAGTATGGCAAAGAGAGTGAAAATAGGGTTAAGAAATAGTGGGAAAATAGAAAGGTGAAAGTAAAGTAGAAAAGGGGAATAAAGAAAAGTAAAATAGAGTTAAGAGTGAAATGGAGATAAGAGTGAAATAGAATTAGGAATGAAATAGAGTTAAAGAGTATTGGGGAGGAGGGATTCATGGAGAAGGGGAGGGGGAGGGAGGGAGGGAGGGGGGGGACTAATTTGGGGATATGGATAGCACGAGAAAGGGAAGGGGAAGGGGGAGAGGAGACACTAAATGGGGGAAGAAGAGGGACTAAGAACAACACGAATAAGGGAAGAGGAAGGGGATGAAGAGACGCTAAATGGGGTAAGAGGGGGGCACAAAAGAATAA
>NC_091560.1:42400458-42410458 GCF_042767895.1 Penaeus vannamei
TGTAATCTGAAGTGAATGACCATATATGTGTGTACAGGAAGAGAAAAATAATGGAAAAAAAAAGTATAATCACTCCAAAGAAGCCAGAGACAGAAATTAAAAGTCACATGCTAAAACATTCACATAAAAGTAACGAGGGCTCCAATATCCTCATCTGTATAAAATTTCTAAGCATTCTTTCACTAATAAAACAAACAAATGCTAAAGAGAGTTCATATGAAAGCTGCTCTACTTGAAATACAGTCCTGTTGTAATGCATGTTTCTCATGGAAAAAATGCACTTACTAGAAATAATAAAGATAAAAAAAGATAGTAGTACGAAGAAAAATTAATCAACATAGACAAAAAAAAAAAGAAAAAATACAAAGAAAAGAAATAAAGGAAAGCACGAAGAAGAAAATCTTAAAATCCGGACTGTATTACTCGTCTTGTAAAGAGCTCATAGTGATTGGTCTTGGCAGTGAAGGCTATCAACAAGGAAGGCAAAACGACAACTACTAGGAAAACTTGGCTTTGCAATGGGTCTTTCCCTTCTCTCTAGTGTCAGCCACCCATCTCGGAATGTTCTTGATGATCCCCATTTCTGCCAGGTACACGTAGATGTGGTAAGTGGATGAGCCAGACATCTCTATGTCGACATTTTTCAATCTGAAACCTTTCAGTTCTGCAATCTGAAAAAAAAAAAAGATAAAAAAGGTTCATAATATCAGTGCCTCTATGGGTGTTTACACAAATTGATTTAATCAAATAATGGATATAAAAGAAATAAAAGAAAATTACAGTTGGATGTTTCATAGGAATTTACCAAGACTATATAATCTAAAATTCTGATGCATGACAGACATCAAAGTATAAGAGGATATCAGACAGATAGACTGTTAGTAGTATGTTATCATCAAGTTTTGTATGAAGCTCTATTATATATTTGATGAAATAACCTTAAAAATGGCTCCTACAAATCTGCTTCATTTTGTAAATCATGTTTGTATCAATAATGCATTCTTATATAATTAACTTTTCCAAACTTTCTATGCATCTTCCCTGTATACCAGCAATAATTCTCCCAAACCAAACTTCCACTTCCCTATAGGACAGTCCCCTTGTTAGAGTGTAACATTTCATTTTGTTACTTCCAGCTTGATTGAAGTTTTCAAAAATAGGATCTGAGATACAAAATCCTATAAGCAAAGGTTAGGTTCTTTCTACAACACACCTGGATGTATTACTTGGCAGAGGGGGATTCAGAAACCAGAGAAAACACACAAACATACACACACCCAATCAAAAAGTGACACATATCCCTACACTGGATCTATCTAATGACATATAATTACCAGATAAGGAATCTGAAATTGATAGAATGGCCATCAAATGCAGTTACTCATGTGTGGAATCACACATTTAAGTAATGATTGCAGCTGCTCATATTTTACTCAGCTAATTAATAGGATTGGCCAGGATAAAAATCCCTTTATATAATATTTCATGTTATTAGTAATATAAATAAATAAATGCCATTAGTTTATTATATTTCTTCTAACTGTGTCAGTGAGCATACAGACAAGCATATACATCTATATACACTAAACATACTTTTTCCCTTTTTCCAAACCTTGGGTTAATAATGATCTAGTAATTAGACTGCTATACAGGCATTACATATAAGATCAACTCTTGGGTCTAGAAATGTATATATGTTTTTACCATTTTAAACCACAATAGAAGTGCATCCACAAGGAGCTGGTAAAAACAGCATTTATAGAGCTAATTTACATGCCTACATATGCTTGTGTTTTTATCCTGAACAACACTGCTCTAATCACTTCCCCTTAAACCTTTTACACCTACAAAAAATCTAACTTTGCATGTAATGGCTGGATAGACCACAATCGGAATATTCTCCCTGCTTTAGTCAAGTGCTTACACTGTCTCCTTTCCTTCGGCAGTAAGGCCAGACACCTAATGCTGGCCTACCCTTGCTCCATTGCAAGTCTGTGCTTCCCCTTATAGCATCCCATCCAATTAAATTTAAAAAAGGATGGCAGATATATCCTGTCAGATTGCAGCATCAATCATATATTCACAATCGGTATCAAAAACTCCATGTCATTTCTGCTGAAATTCACCCCCCAGCCCTCAGCCAATCCTTTCCATTATGGCATATTCACATCACTCACCCAACAAGCCATATTGTTTCATGAATTGATGGTCATGTCATCCAAATCAATCATATGCCTCCTTGATCTACACTCCTCCTTTAACCCACAGGATCTGGGTGACATGACCATCATATCATAAAAAAATTTAGCTGAAGGCTGGAAGACATGAATATGCCATCAAGGAGGGCTGGAGTGATGGAAATATAATGGCACTATTTTCAAACTCAGAATCCTATTCCTGCCCACAATGCCCAGCAACAGAGTATATTAAAGAAAATGAAATAATACAAAAAACTAAAATATGACACAAAAAACACAATAAACATAGGGATAATATAACAACTAATCAATGAAAACAGTCTATTACCTTCCTGATACAGCTTATCAAATGACAAATAGCCTTTGGAAAAGGCAAAAAAGCAAAAAATGCTTATGTAGAAAAAGAGATAATAACACTACAAAGCCACACGCCTGGGAGAGTTGCCCCAAAATTAGTCCAGATGTGGGCTATGAGACACCCAAATCTAATGATTAATTAGAAGCTTATATGAGAGACAGAGCATTAGTAATGTATATATTTTCCAGTTCGGTAAACACATACATAGAAAACACAATGTGTAGGGGTAATATAACCCCTATGATCTGGGTGACGACTGTCCTGTCATGGAAAAATCTGGGTCGAGGGCTGGGTGACATGAACATGCCCCCATCAGCCAAAATGGCCGCCAACCGTGTGACACAAACTTGCCAGGAGCGAAGGCCAGGGTGATGGAAAAGACTCACTATGAGCACACAAATTTCTTGGGAGTGTGATTGGACTCATTTAGCACTTAGAAGGGGGTTTTAGCATTATTCCCATACATAAACAAATGTCAAATGTAATTTGCATAAGCTGGGACTGGCAGAGTGCTGGCTCCAAGGAGGACACCATTTCCATACTTAGTATCGTATCCCTAGCCACTGTGATCAGCAGTGCAGGTTGTATTACGGATAATTGAAAATTACAAAAAAGAAAGAAAGAAAGAAAGAAAAAAAAAGATATGACACAAATAACCAAACGTTACATATTTTCTTTTCTTGCACTGTTATTTACTACATAGAGAGATGATAAGGAGCTTGTGCAAGGGATATATTCTATTACAATCTGGATAGAACATATCAAAAGACAAATATGGAAAATTAAAAATGGAAAAAAAGCTTTAAAAGTTTATGCAAAATAACTTTGCAAAGGGGAGGCAGAGAGTCTTTTCACAGCTTACAAGTGTTTCTGTGCGCCCGGCCTATGCACCACACTCCCAGGATATTGGCCACTTATGCAACCCACTGCCCTTATTTTAGACCCTGTGATTTCCGTGATGCAGCGGGATCCAAAGGGTTATATAAATTGTAAGTGATATCCTGATATTATGAAAAAAATTGTAAGAACTTTAGATGAGTTTCGCATATATAACAGGGATCATAACACTCACTTTCATGCTAATATCAGTGGCTCAACCTATAACAGTTACTCATAATATCCAGCTTAATCTGACTATCTACTGAGTAATCTGCTAGCATCTATGTGGATGGCTTTGAGTTCAGCTTTCTCTGAGCTTGGTATGTACAAAAGTCACTTATTAAGATATTACCTTCGAACTTCTAAAGATATTCCTACTATTGCCTATCCTTAGTAGTGACCAAGTTTTATGTGCCAGTGATCAATACAAGTCCCAATAACGTGACATATGTGACCTCTTGCACCTCCTGTGAGATAAGTTACAGATGGATTCCTAAGCTGCATCAAAGATTGTTGAATCGGAAGGTGTTCCATTGGGTTGTTTAGTGCTATAAAAGTATCAGAGTTAGCCATAGCAGATCCAAGGGCAGACTCCTCTTCCCATTATTTTTCAAAAAGAAACACCCTAGAGTGGTCACTAGTGCTCTAGAGTAGGCCCAGTAGGTAGCCACTATCAATTAGTGGTATCAATTATATCAGCACTGCAGAATTCTGAACTTTAGTAAACCCTTCCATTCTTCCATTCTTCTATCCAATGAGTGTTGATGAGGGTATGATTCATCTTAGCCACATAACCTGCAACACAGTTGAAGCACTAGTAACAGGTGCCAGGAATCCTCAGTTTCTGGGGTCACACAAAGTCCTGGAGAAGGAGACTTTCCTCATTACCAGTATAAGCTTCCAATCTATGGGGACATATTGTTATGGCATCTATAACAATATGTCCTGTCAAGGACAGCTATCAGATACAAAAACAAATTTGGTGTAGGACACCTCTTTAGCATCATATTTCTATATATCAGAAGGAGCGTACACAGACATAATGCTAAATAAGTGCCTCAACCTCAATATCAGCATATTCTCATGGACTTGAGCTCCTCCTACTACTGTTGGCTGTAGGATACTGAAGATTGATATGGCTACCTCTGGAGATGGTAATCACTGCATCTCAACCATTAACAGGTGAATCTACCTTCACTAATTTGCTGTTGCCAGGCCACTGCCACCTTCAGCTGCTTTAGTTCCCTCAATATCATTAGCAGCTATATATCCTGACACAAAGAGGTTCCATCCCTCTATCCAGATGGCCCAATTAAGGTTAAAGTTCAGGCATTCATCCCTCCCTGACATTCCACATGCGTAATTCCTAAGAGCTTTGGCCTCTAAACCTAAACAAACATTTTGTCACAGAAGTTGCTCAAGAGCACAATTTGGCAAACCCCAGTGATGCAGTGGTCATTCAACCATGTACAATTTATTCCTGTTTTATTTATATAAAGCCTATACGTAAGACAAAAGCAATAACATTTTGAAGATCTCATTAAAACAAATTTATAAGATGGAATATATAATAAAACTTTACACTGCTAGGGACCAATTATGCTGATGCTACAGATAATTAATAATAATCATCATAATAATAATAATAAAAAAAAAATTGTGACCACTCATGCAAAATATGCCTTTCTGTGGGGATTGTACACATAAGTAGGGTCGAACCTTTAACCCCTTCAATCCAGGTGACGGGTCCATCACATCATGAAAAAATTTGTGCGGGTAACATGAACATGCCGTCATGGGTAAAAATGGCTGCATGCTAGGTGACATGAACTTGTCATGTCATGAGTGAAGGCCAGGGTGACAGGAAAGGCTCACCACAAGTGCACAAACTTCTTGGAGGGTGATTTGACTCATCTGTTTTTTTTTTGAAAGGGGCTTTTGAATTATTCCCATCAATAAACAAGTGTGAAATGTAATGTTAATCAGCCATAACCGGGAGAGTGTCACCTCTAAGACACACCATTTCCATGCTCATCATATTCCTGGCCACCATGACTGGCAGCACAGGCTGTATTACAGAAAATTGAAGTTAACCAGTTGATAGCCATAGTCTGGATCAAATCATCAGTAAGAAGCTAATGGCAATAGAGGATTATAGCTGCATCCACCCTCAGCTTCCACCTATAAGGCTCTCTCCTGCAGAACCACCAGGCAGGGCCTCTATCTTCTCGCAATAGCTTTGATCAATCTGACAAGAAACAACTTCCTAGCCTGTCAACAGGTCTCCTCAATCCGGGGTTGTTTTAAACAGAGACAATCTGGTGGGTGTGATCACCCTGAGGAAAGTGAGCCAGGCGCCCATATAGCCTGCGTTGACAGTCCCAGACTGCAATGGGTCCAAAACATATATTTCAAAAGAGCTGCTATCCAGGAGTTACACTACCTTCTATTAAGTTTTAGCACAACATTTTTCCACCTGCCTCTGAGCACATTTCAATCTAACAGTCTTACAGAAACTTTGACATTCCTGAATAACAGTTTGAAAAAGTTTGTAACACATTTTTCATAGGTCTTTAAAACCAATATACTTTATCAATGATTAATATTTCTTCTTCTGTCTATGAAATACAATCACTGTTCAACAAAATGAAAGAAATGCAAGGTGCTACAATCAAGGTTCATAAAAATTATAACAATATTTACAAACTAACAAACAGGTTCAAAGGTTAAAGATCTTATCAATAAAACTATACAGAAAATTCCCTTATTTCTTCAACTTTTTTTTTTAAACAATTGAAGAGAACTGCACCTATTAAGCCTAGTCCTTGTGTAAACGGAGTACCTAACAAGAACATAGTATTAAAAGAACAACATCCATCATAAAACACCAGCTAGTACTCAGTGGCCTTTCTTGTGCAATATGTCTGAAAAACCTTTATCAAGAGTCATCACCCCTAATTACTGACCTTGGTCTTGAGAGGCACATCCTCCACCTCAGCCGTGATCTTCCTGATGCGAGGAATCTCGTCTGTCTTGCTGCCGAGCTTGAGGTGTACTTCCTTGGCAGGGTCATTTTCTGGCTCTACTACATTGCTTAAGGAAAATCCGGACAGGATCTGATCCATTCTTGAAAACATTTTCTCTTGGTACTGCAAAACGAAACATTTCTGTTACTTCATGCTGTGGAGCTGTATTATACACTTTGGAATTAATATAAAGAATAAATCCTGTAAAAAGATTTACAATTTCTAAATGGTCCTCATAACCAGTAAAGGACCCAATATGCAGTACGAAATCCAGACAAGTTTGGAGAAGCAATACTTTTTTTAAAATCAAAATTCATTATAATGGAGAATACATATACATATAGCAGACTAACCAAAGAGAGAACACAAATTAGACCCACATATATAAGTACCTACATGAATATAAATATATGTATGCCTATGTCTTCATTATTCTTCAGTGGTCCACCAAAAACTTATAAATCATATAATGCAGATATCACAAAATAAAATGTTAAGATAAATAAAGGTTATGAAGAGAAAAACAAACAAATAAGATAATACAAATACAGGGTATCAAAATAAAATATCAAAATAATACCAGGTATCAAAAAAAAAATAATAATAAATACAGGGTATCAAAATAAATATAAAAAATAATACCAGGTATAAAAAAAATTAAAATAAATACAGGGTATCAAAATGAAGTGTTAAAATAAATACAGAGTATCAAAATATAACATTAAAATAAATACTAGGTTTTCAAACAAAAATGTTCAAATAAATACAGGGTATCAAAATAGAATGTTAAAACAAATTCTTTAGACAATACCTGAAGCTTCATTGCTCCTGGTGACCTCTCATTGGCCTGTCTGTATAACATGAGGAGGTTAACAGGGTCACTGTAATTTAAGGAGAGTGCTTTCAAGTCCCGACAGTGTAGGCCCTTGCACAGTTCCTTGAAGATCCTGCCGGGGATACTTCGGTTTGCAAAGAGCAGCTCATATTCAACGTTAACTGCAAACTTAGGGAGGGGAAATTAGCGCTGGATGATTTGCAATTAGGTTTTCTTTGCAAACACACATAAAAAGCACAGAAAGATTCACCACACAAAGAAATGTAAACACACCTACACCTGCACCCATCCACCCAACCACACCCCTCACCCCACAAACACACACGCACACATACACACCTTTACTAAGAAGCAACAGATTGCCTCTACCATAACATGTCATCAATACTCACCCGAAACTTTGAAAAGGCTGCTTGACGGCCTGCCACCCCTTCGCCACTGTGTCTTGTCTTCATTCTTCTAACTCTTTGCTCTAGATGTAGCTCCCACAGAACGAGCTCAGGGTGTGATTTTACAATGACGCTGGTCTTGTAAACCTTTCTGAACACCTCCATGGCCCTGCAAATATGTGTTTCATTCATAATTCTTCCTATCCATAAAAGCATAATTTGCAGAGATATACAGTATCTAAACAGCTGACCTTTATGAAGTTTTTAACATAGCATCATTTGATTACTGTTAAAGCCACTATTTACTAGACGTAATCACAGAACACAAATATGACTGAAACCTATATGAAGCTACAATTAATCAACATTTATGCACATGACAAATACATAATACTTTTACTCCTTTTTTCTACACTTTACCCATACAATGACTTAACAAACAAGTAATAATGAAACTAAAAGAACAGGGAGCTCTACTTGGCATACTAATAAATACCACTAGCCTGCAATGTTTAAACAGTATAATGGGATAACCACAATTTCCCCATTGTCGTTTGGCTGCAGAACATACAATTATCCAGTGATTGAGCCTAAAGATTCATTTCAAGCTTACATCTAAGGGGTTATAACACCTCATTCTCTGAAGAAGTCGCCAAGCATGCCAGCAACTTTTTAGCGTGAGTTTAACAAGCTAATCACGTAAAAGGGTAAACAGGTGAGATATGCAGGACTGACAATTGACTCCTTGGTGACTGAGCACTGAGCATTTATGTGTAAACACCATTAAAAAAAACTAAATTTACAATGAACTTTAGCATTCTGTTAGTATTGCCATCTAAAAATCTTGTACCCTAAAGGTAATATCATTTATTAGATCATTAACATCATTTCATTTTTTTTTTTTTTTTTAACTAGTTAATGCATTTAACAATCTTTCTGATTATTACTTCATATGTTTAGTAAATCAATTAACACTGATAAATGCACATCTTGTGCTACATAGTGACTCATTTCTTTTTAAAGCCATTTTATTTTCATATATGTTTTCCACTTCTTATTTTTTCTATATGTTGAGTGCTTGAACAGAATATTCATAGTCTGCCTTGAATAATAATAAAGATCAAGCCTATCCTGCATTCTTTTTTTATTTTCACCCTAGTTAGATTATCCTAATCACAAAATATAACATAACACATAACAAGCAGATTAACTGATATAGGTATAGAAACGAAGCAACCATAAATCATGTTTTCTAACAGGTACTTACTCAATGACATCTCCAGCGGTGAACGGCAGAGGAGGATCAAAATCCACTAAGTGATACGCATCCCAAGATCCTGATAAAAATGACGTGAGGGGCACTGCTTTGGCATCATATTTCCTGAAAGAACAAAATTTATTAAGCATGTGCTTGAAATTCAAATAAAGTGCTGTAAAACAAATACTGGAAAACGTGGTGGGAGAAAGGGAGTTGGAGGACAAGAGGAGGAAGAAGGAGAAGGGAAGGGAAGAAATAGAAGAAAGAGAAAGGGGAGGAGAAGAATGAAGAGGTAGGGAGAAGGAGATAAAAAGAAAAAAGTATTTTCTTTTTTTTATTGCTTTTACAAAATTGGTCTGGCAGTTTCATAACTTTTGTTTTTTTTTATTTTACCATAGATAAAGCAAATTGCTAATTTATCAGAAAAGAATACATGTGGAGAATACTCAGTACTATGCTGGAAATCTATGCAAGAAATATACATGACTTAGTTTCCAAGAGAACAAAGAAAATCCATCATCTAAAAAAATAAAGAATAAATAAATAAATAAATAAATAAAAAATAAAAAAAATAAAAATAAAAAAAATAAAGCTTTGGGTTAGTCTTTATGAACACACTAAGCTAGGGAAAATTGAAGATGATATTCTTGCAGAGGCCAAAAAATTGTAGTCGTCTCTACATGGCATAATCTGCATCCACAAATAGCAATGTCACAAATAAAGGAAAAAAATCACGCACAGTCCACTTGGCACACCTTAGTTTCATCTCTATCTTACTATACATACCGAGGTGAAGACAAAGTTTGTTGGAGGGAGTTGGGGGGGATGAGCCCCCATCAACCCTCCCCTTGGGTAGTGCTCAAGGGGAATGCCCAGTCACAGCAATTTGGATTGCTGAATAAAGTTTGTGGAATAGGGGTCTTAGTGTCTGGCAATTGTTTCTGTACTGTAAAACTTATCAAGCTTTGGGGTCATTTCTATGACCTTTCCATAAAATACAACCAACTCTTAACCCACTGACAACGGGACGCTGGTGCGACACCAGATCAGTTGCTGG
>NC_091560.1:42437958-42445458 GCF_042767895.1 Penaeus vannamei
GACATCCTCCAGGGGCGTGAGCTGAGCCGTGCAGTCGAGAGTTGGAAAGGAGAGGCATGTCTTCTGACGCCCCTTGCATTTTCGAATTATGGAGAATAATATATGTCTTGTGGTTTCAGACACAAGAATCAGAGAGTGGAAACGCGGAACTTCTAAATCATCACAATTTCTCACAATCGAGAAATTTAGTGACAAGAATGATGATGTCAAAGGTTGCTTACACGGAACACCACATCACAAATCAAAACAGATTCCCTTGCGTTTCTCTCCCAAACAGACAGGAAACGGTTAACGGAGACAAACACATACATCTGTCAGTCCTGATATAACGCACAGTTCTTTACGATATCCTCTTCTGCTCTCGATATTACTTGTCATTCACTCCTATTTAATACATTTCCAAGTGACAACGTCCTTCTTACTCTCTCTGTTTACGAGTTCTTTACGATATCCTCTTCTGCTCTCGATATTACTTGTCATTCACTCCTTTTTAATACATTTCCAAGTGACACAACGTCCTTCTTACTCTCTGTTCACACCAGAGCTGGGAAGTCCGCACACACCCGGCGGGTTCAGAGACAAGACTGACCCTGCCTGATATCAGCATTGGCAAAACAAGCATTTGACTGCCAGGAACGTTTCGCTACGCTATGACGTCACTGTAGTCATGTGCTCTATAATTTTTTTTTCGGGAGAGTTCGCTCTGCTTTCACAAAGCGATGCGTTTTTGTTCCTTTGTCTTTCTCAAAGGAAAATGAAAGAATTGAAAGCGTTATCGAATTTACAACCTACGTATTCTACAATATTTTATGTATATGTAAATCTATCTACCTATCTATCTATGTCTATCTATCTATCTATCTATCCATCCATATATCTATCTATCTATATATCTGTCTATCTATCTATCCATCTATCTATATATCTATCCATCCATCTATCTATCTATCCATCTATCTATCTATCATCTATCTACTATCTATCAATCTATCTACTATCTACTATCTATCTATCTATGTATCTATCTATCTATACTTTTATATATATATATATATATATATATATATATATATATATATATATACATATATATATAAACACAACACTAGAATATCGTAAAGAAAGCAGACAAAAATATATATACATTTTCAGGCGATATATGGCAACTCACACACAGGAAAAACCCACGCATTAACCAAGCACTTGCGAGATGCAACAAAGGCGTGGATGTCCTTTGCGAGTGTTTGTATCGCAAAAACGTTCTGTCGCATATTTTCATAAAGGTTATGTCTGTAATTGGTTTCCTGTTTGGTATTTAGTAGTGTCTATCTCTTTTCTTTCTCTTTCTCTTTTTTTCTTTTTGTTTCTTTCTTTGTTTCTTTCTTTTTCTTTTTTTTTCTCTTTCTCTTTCTCTTTCTCTCTCTCTCTCTCTCTCTCTCTCTCTCTCTCTCTCTCTCTCTCTCTCTCTCTCTCTCTCTCTCTCTCTTCGAGATGACGTGGTCGAGGGACGACACGTAAAATAAAGTTCAAAATATTTGTGCGTGTGGGAGGGGGGGATGTTGTGAGGAGGGGGAGGGGGGGTGAGTTGGTGGCTGGGGGGTAGGGGGGGGGGCGTGCGTGCGGATGCGCACTACGGAGTTGCCAGGATATGAGTGTCTGTGTTCATTGTTGGTGTCTGTGTGTGCATGTGTGTGGTTGTGTGTGTGTGTGTGTGTGTGTGTGTGTGTGTGCATATACATATGTATATATATACATATATATATATATATATATATATATATATATATATATATATATATATATACACATATATGTATATATATTTTTATATATATATATATATATATATATATATATATATATATATGTGTGTGTGTGTGTGTGTGTGTGTGTGTGTGTGTGTGTGTGTGTGTGTGTGTGTGTGATAGAGAGAGAGAGCGAGAGACTCTCACTCTTTCTCTCTTTCTACCTATCTATCTATCTCTCGCACTCACTCTCTCTATCTCTATTTTTTTTGTCTTTCTCTCGCTGATAATGTCGTTTGCACGCATCGTAAAGATGTGTAACTTTTGTCATTTTAACTTCATTCACTTTACAATACTTTCCACAGAATTCATACCATTCAGTGCCAATTATTTCAAATTATTATTAATAACTTAAAACGGAAAATAATCTGCGTTTATAGTTTGTTTCTTTTATCTTTTTCCATACATGATGGACTAGAAATATATTAAACGCATTTCTGTCATAAAATGGAAGCACATTGAGGATTTTATGTTAAAAAGTAGAACAGGAAGCGGTAGGCCATTGCAACAAATTTAAGGTATGGAAGAGGGGGGGGGGACTTGAACGGTGACGTAAACAAGCATAACGCCATTTCGGAACCATGATCGTTTCTCCCAAGCGTGTGTGTGTGTATGTGTGTGTGTGTGTATGTGTGTGTGTGTGTGTGTGTGTGTGTGTGTGTGTGTATGTGCGTGTGCGTGTGTGTGTGTGCTTGCCAACGGTCTGTGAGCGGATGGGCAACTTGGGCTCTGAGAACCCAGGGTGTGGTGGAAATGCCGTTTTAATTCTTCTCACTTGTACACTTCCGGTTATCATCTGCCCTCAATAAGCGAATGAGTGTTCATGCCATAAGGGCTCCTGGTATCCCTGCTGTTATACCAAAGAAAGATGCGTAGTTTAGCTACCAACGGCATCCTTGAGGTGGAGTCTGAACTGTAGCCATAGTCGTGTGCCCAACATTCCTGAAATTCAGCCACCTCCCTATTGTACGAAGGCACAGCCCTGCAGTTCTTGTTTTCCTTCCTTTTTAAAATTTATTTCTTATTTTCTCCTTTTCTTATTACAATCATGAATGTCGATTTAGCTATGGCTCCCAGTCCCCAGCAGGCCTTCAGGGGGTGCTATTTTATATCTATTTATTTATTTTTTTATACCTGAGTTCTTTCTCGAATTTAAACTTTTGCTATTATGTGCAATTGTTATTTTGTTGCCTGGTGATGTTGAGCTGAATCCTGGTCCTAGCCGTCCAAAGCATTGTAACTTACTTTTTAGTAATTTAGATAATTGAATGAACTTGGTTATCTCGACTAAATTCGACATTATTTGTTGTGTTGAAACTTTGGTTTCAGACATGAGGCACATAGAGTTGCTTTTACCTATTTTGTATAAATCATTGATGTTATGTAGGAACTCTCTGCCTCAAGCCCAAGATTTGTGTTTATATTTTAGGGTTGGTTTTAGTGCTAGTCGTTCTGCAAAGTATGAATGTTGTCATGAATACATGGCCGTGAGAGTGTGTAGTCGTTTTAATGATATCTACAATTTCAGTCTTTATAGAAGTCCCAACTCCGATGACAGCATTTATGATAGTTATGGATATTTGTCCCCAACTGACCAACATAGCATTTCTGCCTTAGATTATGCAGATATAGTTGGGTGTTAGTTGAAGTTAGTCAGGGGTGCAACGCACTGTAGTGGTAATCTTTTAGATCTTATATTAACTGATGTGAGAGGGGTAATTGATGTAAACTATTTGTTGTGCTGAATATATATATATATATATATATATATATATATATATATATATATATATATATATATATATATATATATATATATATATATATATATATATATATATATATATATATATATATATGTATATAAAACAAATGTATATACAGTGTAGTATATAAGATTGTCTTTGTCTCCCCTCAAACTTGACCATTTTCTTTGATACGCCATTATTGTTTCCATTCTCACTTAGGTAACAAAGAAAACGAAAATGTATACTATTATGTTCCATTCTCTTTCGTATATTTAGCGGTAACTAATATAAAAGTTTATATATATATATCATTTATTTTAACCTTATATTAAATGCTGCTTCTTGTCATAGAGATGATGCTGAAAAATAAATACCGCAAAATTAGCAAATCAAATACTCATTCATATAACATGTAGATAATCCATCCCATATTAACACGTAAAATCTCACTTTCCCATGAGCGAAAACGGACACAAAATATTTACAGGTATATCAAAGCAGCGATGGCCGTCGCTCCCGAACTGACGAAGTAGATGACTCCCGGGAAGACGTCGATGGTATGAGCGTAGACGAAAGTGTAGACAGGACCCGAGAAAAGGGGAACAAGCGCCTCCCAAGAAGCCAAGAGGGAGAAAACGGCTCCGACTTCGTCTTCCGGTACGAGTTTGCTGATCACCGAACGCGTCACGATGAGCGGCAGACCGGCCAGGAACGACACGACCGAAGCTGTGGGTTGTTAAGAAAAAGAATGTTGTAAAGAAAGGGTGCAGAGGCGTTGTAATGACCTAAGAGGTTTTTTTTTCTGCATTTAATGAAAATTAAAGTACTTAACCTATTGTCTAGCCTGTAGGGAACTCTAACCGAGCAGTGAAAACAGTGAGAATAAAAAGAAAAAAAAATCTTTAAATTAATTCAACAATCCGAATTACAACATAAACATTGCATTTTCTATTTCAGTGCTAAATCAACCATAAAAGGAACCACGCATCACGTAAGAATCATAATCATAATAAATCATAATAAACAGTTTCTGAACAAACATCCAAATTCTGCCTTACCGACATACATATACCACGAGGAGGGGCTGAGGGCCATGAGCACCAGGCCTGAGATCTTACTCGCACACCCCAGCAACCCTAAAATGCTGTCTTCCATTCCGAATTTGTAACTCAGGATAGGCAACAGCATAGAGGTCCCTGTATGAATTGAGATATTGGTTAACTTTGAATTATGATTAATGGTTGAAAATATTTAATGTTTGTTGGTGCGGACTATAAGTATATCGAGGACTGAACACTTGACGAGGTACAACGTATCACTGGCATTAAACCTATTTCAAAAAAAAGGTATTTGTATGAGTTACATATTTACAAATTTATGTTAAACAAAGCTAGATATGAACGAGAGCTTTAACCATGGATTAATCTAACAAAGGAACAGCAGCAACATTGATAAAAAACACATTTTTTTTCTCATTCGAGTCAGTAATCTTTAGCTTAAAGGCATTACTTACCCACGCTCCCGAACACGATGTCAAATATACTCAAATTGACGAATTGCTCATAAGTCCAATTAAATTTCTTCTTGACGAACAGGTATTCTAAATGCGCTCCACCTGGTGAGGAAATATTACAACTGTAAACAATCCTGAGTACCACAAATCATATTAGAGTAAGGGCTACGTGCACCGTAGTAAAAGAGATGAATAAATAAATAAAAATAGAAATAAAGAAAAAAATTATATATTTATGAAACTTCTTCCTTTGTCAGATATAGTAACATGATTAAATATACACACTACACCATTCCCATAGTCATCCATTCTTGACAGCAACTTCCCTTGCCATTCAGATCCTTATTAAAACACTCAGGTTATGGAAATAACCTTCAGCAGACAGAGGAGTTATCTACAAAATTCCTGCGATGGAACACTGGATGAAGATGACCTTATCATCATCAAAGACAAACCTGCTAAGAACACTGAACTTAAAGAAATCAGGTTTTTCATAGCATATATAAAGAAGTACACACAAATAGAACTTTTTCTTCTAAGTAGGAAAGACGCTCGACCCATTCTAGAAAAGACGAGAATGGAAGGTCTGGATGTCCTTGCTGCTGGTATATCCTAAAAGCCAACTTTTCTTAAGACAAACATCCCATCTTTGCTCTATACAAGGGACCAGTCTTCCTCAGAGGGGGGTCTTCTATCAAAGGATTTTTAATATTCATGAACGCTGTCTATGGCGAAGGTCGCGTCGTGACAGACTCAGCGAAAAGTTCCGCATTTTTTTCTGAATCTGGAGTCAAGCTGTACATATAAGTGCGTAAATAGGCAAACACACACACACACACACACACAGAGAGAGAGAGAGAGAGAGAGAGAGAGAGAGAGAGAGAGAGAGAGAGAGAGAGAGAGAGACAGAGAGAGAGAAAGAGAAAGAGAAAGAGAGAGAGAGAGAGAGAGAGAGAGAGAGAGAGAGAGAGAGAGAGAGAGAGAGAGAGAGAGAGAGAGAGAGAAAGAGAGAGAGAGACGGAGACAGAGAGATACAGAGACAGAGACAGACAGACAGAGAAAGAGAGAGACAGAGACAGACAGACAGAGACAGAGCGATACAGAGACAGAGACAGAGACAGACAGAGAAAGAGAGAGAGAGAGACAGACATAGAGAAAGAGAGAGAGAGAGAGAGAGAGAGAGGGAATAGCGAGTGGAAAATAACCTAGTGTCTCGCCTCAAGCAAGACGAGTCGACGCTCACCAATAACGAACAGCAAGAGACACATGGCGAACATCAGCGCGAAGATCTTGGCCCGTCCATGGTCCTTCCTCCGCTTGGTGGCCACAGTCAGCGTGGCGCGGACGTTGGTCAGGTCGAAGAGGTCGCGCACCATGTCACACTTGGCCCCGTGGTGCGAGCGGGTGTCCTCGATGCGAAGGACGATGTACAGGACGCTGAGGAGGAACCCCGCGCCGCTGATGCTGAACACGCCCACGTATCCGAAGCGGGAGAAGATGACGCTGCTGAGGAAGAGGCCGACGGGCGCGCCGACGAACATCGTGAAGTCCAGGAAGGCGATGCGGAGCGTGCGGGACTGGAGGCCCGAGAGGTCGGACACGTACGAGTAGGTGGCCATCAAGAGGGTGATGAGGCCGCCGCTCAGACCCCGGGGGATGCCGGCCAGGACCACGAGTTCCGCCGGGAGCCACCACAGCAGGGCGTTCGTCTGGGAGGGGCGATGTTTGTCTTAATGGGAAAATAAACTACTTCCTCATACTGCTATTACTGTTGCTGCACATGTGATAATAAATGGTAAATTAGGGAAATTAAATTATTTTATACTGCTATTAGTGTTGCTGCACGTGATTATAAATGGTAAATTAGGCAATATACGTAAAAGTATCTTTATGACGATAATACTGTCAACTCTAAAACTGATAATCAGAGTCAGTGGAATAAAATACCAATGGTGAAAATAACGGTGATAGTTATAATAAAAATAATACCGACAACAATAATGATACTAATAAGTGATACCTGTATATAGACTGCTGTCATCGTCGATTCGCGTCGACAATAACAATAATACAACTGTGTGTGATCTACAACGTCCATTATTGCAAAAGACAATCACAGCACTAACGGCACAGCAATACCGATAATGCAACAATAACAGTTACACCAAAAATAGCACACACCAGATTTCTCACCATGTATATGACAGTGGCCAAGAAACTCCCGACAAAGGGGAGTAACATGGGTAGTTTCCGCCCGTACTTGTCGCTCCAGGAACCCAGCACGAGGACGTAGAGGACAGCGGGGAGGTTGGCCACGAGCTCCTGCACCATCAGGAGCCAGGTGGCCTCCCTCTGGATGGCGCCTTCTTCAGGAGTCCCGAGGGCGGTGATGTTCTGACATTCGGTGTGGTTGTGACGCCTCTCGCATACCTGG
>NC_091560.1:42460458-42462958 GCF_042767895.1 Penaeus vannamei
AATGTTCAGTCCAACATAGATTTTTTTTTTTTTTTAGAAAAGAGCTGCGAGTCCCAACGATATATTGCCCCTAATACACTGAGTGCCCCCTCCAAGGTTTGGTTTACACCCCCCCCCCCCCAAGGGCCACACTCCCACGATTTGCTCTTTATAGCTCTAGTCGCAGCTTGAAGAAATGCGTCTAGAATAATTCGTTTTTGTTTTATTCTATTTTCTCTCTCTCTCTCTCTCTCTCTCTCTCTCTCTCTCTCTCTCTCTCTCTCTCTCTCTCTCTCTCTCTCTCTCTCTCTCTCTCTCTCTCTCTCTCTCTCTCCAGTTCCGTACCAACCATCATAGAGAGAGGACGTGACTTTTTTTCCCTCTGTGACCTGGTGTGACCTCAGTCTGCCAAATCACCCAGACAATGGGGCCCAAAGAGACCTTTCGATTTCAAGTGAACGAGTGCGTGTTCATGAAATATCTGTGAAGATCCAAAGCTACTTACAGTGAAAGTGGAAAAAAAACATTAATGAATTCAAACCAGATATATGTGTAGTTATGTGAGGAATCTGTGCGGTCTCTACGCTAACCGCACCCAAGTAAATAGGTGAGGTCTGTTTGTGTGCGACATTTCAGCGAATGATCTGACCTCAGAACACCTGTGTATACAATGGCTACCCAAGCCGGGTTTTCTCTGTTGACGGAGATGGACATCTCAGCAAGTGATACGAATACTGAGAACGAACGAACAAAGAAAAAAGCAAAAAGACAATTGAGTAATGAGTCTGCAGAACTTGTATCCCCCAGCCATATGTGTGCATATTTCAGGAGGGACACGAAGCTAGTGACACATGGGGACAAATACCGTTGGGTGTCTCAAGTGCTGAAGATGGCTCCTTATAACAAGACTAAAGGAGCCCTAGAATTAAGACTAGGTCGAAATAACATCTACGTACGCTGTAAGAATGAAGAAATTCTTAAACGAATAACCACGACCGGAGCGGCAGGAGAAATCCTCGAAATGAGCAGAGCTTATGGCAGAGGACACTGCACTAACCTCGTTGTGTTCGATGTCCCGAGGGAAATTGACACCAGTGAGATCACCGAATACAGTGAAAAGATTATACACGCTAAACGCATTCAATTTAACGGTAGAATGACACAGCGGCTCATTATCACTTATGAAGGGGAGAAAATCCCCCAAACCATCAAAATTGTGGAGGGCATGGCACCTTTCAGGTGCGCTGTCTTCAAATCCCTCACCCCATTTTGCGCCAACTGTTCCAGATGGGGGCACGGGGCACGCGCCTGTCCCCGCGAGGAGCCGCGCTGTCGGTACTGCGCGACCGCTCACAGGAGCAGGGAGTGCGCCGAAAAAATCGCACAGGGTAATCGACTCCCAAGGAAATGTGCCAATTGCAGACTTGAACATAATGCAAACTCTCCATTATGTGCATACTATCCGAACGATAGAAAAAACAAATTGCTAAAGAAACAACAGGCTGTTCTGCCTTCTTGCAATCCCAAGCCATTTCCTCGTCTTAACGATGAGGCCGAATTCCCCCAGCTTGGGAGGATAAATGTGGCGAGGTATGCTGAAAGTAAAATCTCTCCAGCCGCACTATCGGCATCAGCTCCTGCTCCAGCGCCAGCCTCAAGGTCTGCTTCAGCCCCTTCAGTGCCAGCTTCAGCTCCTACTCCAGCGCCAGCTTCAGCTCCTGTTCCAGCGCCAGCGCCAGCTTCAAGGTCTGCTTCAGCCCCTTCAGTGGCAATTTCAGCTCCTGCTACTTCGGCATCGACTTCAGAACCTGCTTCAACACTAACATCGCTTTCGACACCTACTCCACATGTCTCAGCACACACAGCAGTTTCGGCTTCTGCACCTGCTTTAGTGCCATCGCCGACTCCACAGGGAAGACAGGACCTACTGCAAATGCTGATGCAGAAAATAGAACAAATGATGCTCATGATGCAGCAACAATTTGCTCAACAATTACAATTCCAGGAAAAAATGTTTTCAGTGCTCTTTGGACAACGGTTTACCCTTCTACAACCTGTAGAAATTGAAAATCAGGTGACAAATGATGGCCCACAGTGACTTTAAGTGTACCACAATGGAATATCAAGAATTACTGAAACATTGTTCATTTTTGTAAAATCGTGTATATGTTTTTTTTTCAGTTATTACATAGATAACAAATAAGGTGAGCACTAAGGTGCAGCCCTTCAGGCATGTATACTTAATGTTTGACTTTGGCCCTTAAGTCAGTATAAGTTCAGCCAGATTGGGTAGATGCTCGGCCATCTTTCCCTGGCTTTTTACAGGGCATGTAAACTGCTCTGTAAATAAATGTTTTCAAATCAAATCAAATCTCTCTCTCTCTCTCTCTCTCTCTGGTGAGCTCGCAGCGTCCCAGAAATTGTTTGTGCTCCCCTCGCCCCTTAAAATAAGCTGAAATGATGGTCCTACCTCATAAATGGCGGTGGAGTGGGGGGGGGGGTAATAGTTATAAAATCATAT
>NC_091560.1:42490458-42495458 GCF_042767895.1 Penaeus vannamei
TCTATTCGCTAAATATATACGATACTGAGTACTTTCAGTGATTGGTTTATGATAAGGGTATTAGGCGGTGTTTTATCTTTGTATTTCACTTTCTATATCAGTAATTACTGACATTATTCTCATAGTATCAATAGAGACTGGCTGTTGTGATAATTATTCATAATTGATGTATATATTGGTAAGAGTGAAAGTTGCGATGCCATTAAATTGCAACAATAAGATTACACTAATTATTCATATAGAACATTTGTCATAGCAGTATACCAGTAGTTTATGACATAAACTAGTAATAGTAATATAACAGCATGATAAAAAAAAACAGTACGTTAACATTCGAAATAAACAATATTGCTACACGATGGGCCGTAATTCATGTTGGTAAATGCAGGAAAAAATACCGTCTATGTTGGCATATGCAGGAAAAAATACCTTTTCTGCAATACTTCTCCACACCAAGATAAGTAAACAGAATTGAACAAAAGACATGGAGAGTAAAAAAAAACATAAAACCAACGATAGTAAAGCATCAGTCCCATGATATATAAAGAAACATGAGTGAAGCGTTAAAAGAATAAACTAAAAGTAAAGCATCAGTACCATGACATATAAAGAAGCAAAAGTTAAGATAAAGTAAAAATAACAATAAAACACCAATACCATGAGTTATAAAGAACCAAAGCTTAAGAGTAAAATAAAACAGTAAAGCATCAGTCCCATAAGATATAACGAAGCAAAAAGTGAGGAGCAGTAACCCATGACTATGACTCATGCGTTCGGTACTTTGCCTCAGAGTAACGGCTGCGGCTCCGGCAATGGAGGGAATGATCGCTTCCTGACCTATGTAGGGGTATGAATTAACGTCTCTCGTGGGGGTGCGAATGGGGACGGGAAGGAGGGGGGGGGGTGGTAGTGAGAAGGGGTGTGTACGTGTGTGGGAGGGAGGTGTTGCTGAGTGCGGCTGTGAGTGTATGTAGAATATCCTTGTACATGTACTATGTGCACATAATATATATAGGCCTATGTATGTATGTATGTGTATATGTATATGTATATATATATGAATATATATATATATATATATATATATATATATATATATATATATATATATATATATATATATATATATATATAAATATAAATGTAAAATATGAATATATGTATGTATATATAAATATTATATATATATATATATATATATATATATATATATATATATATATATATATATATATATATATATATATATATGTGTGTGTGTGTGTGTGTGTGTGTGTGTGTGTGTGTGTGTGTATAAATATATTTGTAAAAATATGTGTATATATATATATATATTTATATATATACACACACACACACACAAGTAATATGTGTTTGTGTGTGTACGTATGTATGTCTACGTGCGGTCGAGCGCCTGTAAGGTCCGCGCGTTTTAAGAAGCACAAAACCGCCGCGGGTTAAGTATAGACCTCCTGGCGGACCTGAGTAACCCGACCGGCCTCCGCTCAGAACAAAAGAAACCTCTCCGGTGTCAGGAGTGTTGGCAGGACCTGAGTATTCTCTCCTCCTCTCGTGTGGGGGAGGGGGAAGGAGGATAAAGAAGGGGATGAGGGAGGGAGGGAGAAGAAGGAGGTCCTGTTCTAGAGACCTTGCCAGAATGATGTCACATACACACGAATCTTGGGAATTTATGCTTTGGGAGGACTTTTTTTTTCTCCCTCCTCCTCCTCCTCCTCCTCCTCTTCTTTTTCTTCCTCTTCTTTCTTTTACCTCAGATTGTTTTCCTGTTGTCAGAGGTGGTCCAGAGGCCATGTTTAAGAGGGTCGTTTGTAAAACTTGTAGACTGACGTAGCGAGTTACTTTGTCGTGTGGCATTTGTGTGGTATTTTATAATCCGTTGCTTTTGCCTTCCTCGTGCACGGAAATGCCTGCATTTGTGCGTGTTGGGATGTGTGTTGTTTGTTAGAGGGAGAGAAAGGGAGATACTGAGATAGAGAGAGAGAAGGTGGAGGGAGGATGAGATAGATAGATCGAGAAAGGGGTGGGGTGAGTGCGATAGATAGATAGAGACATAGGTGGGGAGAATGCGATAGATAGATAGAGACAGAGGTGGGGAGAATGCGATAGATAGAGAGGTGGGGAGAATGAGACAGATAGGGAGAGAGGGGGGAGAATGAGATAGAGAGAGAGAGAGAATGATAGACAGAGAGAGTGAGGTAGACAGAGACAGAAGGAGGTAAAACGAGAGAGAGAATGAGATAGAGAAAAAAAATGGGGATGCGAGATCGAGTCAGAGAGAGAGAACAAGAAAGGCAGACGACTAAACAAAGAGAAAAACAAGAGAATTAGGAAAGTTTTGAAGAAAGGCGTTTAGGCATACAAGATAAAGTGCATAATGCTTTACACCTTTAAGTTCTGCATAAGAATATAAATAGATGAAACCTCTGTAGGTGTTTTATGTAATTTTTACCCAATAATAGTTGATTTGGTTTTAATCTTTGCATTAATAAGATTAATTCACACTGGCCTCTAAAAGACTCTACCGTGAAGAAAATACAAGGGAAACAATACAAGGCAGCTCATAAACTGTAAAAGACAAGGTCACACACACGTACACACAAGAGGAAAAACACCATCCAAAAAAATAAAGATACCTGACACAATTCTTTTCCCGTGACATTTGGCTTTGGTCCCGGGATACAGTGCGTCTCGGCGGGCAGTGTATAGTGCAAGGTCTGTATAGGTAATTATGTAGATCTTGGTATAGTGCACTGCCACGCCCAGGGCACAGTGTGTCATAACGTCCAGAGTATATTGTGTTTAACTGTAGATAGGGTATAGTTAAGAATGTAAAAGTAAAGATTCAATGATTGATGTGATGCCGCAATGTAGATCGTCATTATAGCGGGTATAGTGCCCACGCCTAATAAGTTTCACACGTAAATATACCAGGTATGGGTCATTCGTCAGTATAGCAAATATGGTTTATACATTACTAGAACAGGAATTTTTCCTACACCACACACGTTGCTTTAAGGGATTAAGTACCACGTCACTGCAGCAGGCATGGTGCACATCCCGTCACAACAAATGTAATGCGCACGTCACTACAGCAGGTATAGTGCGTACGTCGCTACAACATACACATTGAACACGCCTTGAACACGCCACTATAAAAGACATAGTGCATGTCATATCAATAGATACAGTGCGCACGTCACTAAAACAGACATATCACACACGTCACAGCAACACGTACAATGTACACATCATTGCATCACTGCAGCAGATATAGTGCACACCTCCCTACCCCAGATATAGTGTTTACCTAACTACAGTGCTCATATCGCTTCATCCCCTGTTTCGTTCAAGAAAAAATGAGCAAGGAAGTGCGCAGGCAAGACAACGTCAGGCATATTTATTCCACGTCCAACCTCTTTGTTCTTCAGACTCGAGAGAAAGCATTTACAGAAACGCGTGCTTGAAACCCACTACAAGAAGCTTTAAAAAAAAATGTTTAAATTTATATCCCTTGGTTTGTACGACGCACCGGAAATTCGAGGGAAAGTGTCAGAGATGGATTTGCCGTTGCAAGGAAATAAACATATGTAAACAATCGTATCTGAGTTATGATCGACGGTAAAGATACAAGGAAGTTTAATGTAGAAGCGATCTTCAAAATATTTCTTTGTATGAGTGCACCACAACATAAAGGAAACTTTTAACTGATGAGAGAGAACGAGAGAGAGAGAGAGAGAGAGAGACGAAAAGGGACAAAGAGAGAGAGCGAGAGATGGAGTGACAAAGAGACAGAGATGAAGAGAGACCAAGAAGGAGAGAGAGAGACAGAGAGAGGGGGGGAGTGAGATAGATAGAGAGAGAGAGAGATGAAAACGAACAAAAAGAGAGAGAAAGCGCGCACGAGAGAGATAGAAAGAAAGAAAAAAACTAAGTAAAAGAAAAACCGAAAGGAAGAAGGGGAGATAAAAAAAAAGGAAATAAAAGGAGAGGGAACGAGATAGACGCAGTAACGGAAGCCACCCATTACGTCATACCCACGTGCAGTTTAACCACGAACGTTTTCAACAGACGAACACGATCTCAGTCACGAGAAAAGTGTCGTCAGAGAAAACTATTTTTTATTGATTTATATTGCATGAAGTTAGGAATTGCAACATTTTTATAGATATAAATTGAATGAAGTTAGGAATTGCAACATTTTTATTGATATATATTGGATGAAGTTATGAAATGCCTCATTTTTTTATTGATATATATCGGACGCAGTTACGAATTGTCTCAAGAATAATAAAAAAGACATTTTAAAACAATGAATTTGCAATTATAGGACTTTTCTGTACCTCTTCCGTTTGTAAATAGTTGTATTAGCGAATATAATGAGCTTAGATGTGAGTGAATAGTTGTATTAGCGAATATAATGAGCTTCGATGTGAGTGAATCGTATTAGCGAATAGAATGAGCTAAAATGTGAGAGAATAATGTATTAGCGAATATAATGAGCTCAAATGTGAGTGAATCGTTGTA
The DNA here is from genome assembly GCF_042767895.1 of Penaeus vannamei. NCBI lineage: Eukaryota > Metazoa > Arthropoda > Malacostraca > Decapoda > Penaeidae > Penaeus > Penaeus vannamei. The sequence continues at coordinate 42,495,004 of NC_091560.1, forward strand.
TGAGCGAATATAATGAGCTTAGATGTGAGTGAATAGTGTATTAGCGAATAGAATGAGCTTAAATGTGAGAGAATCGTTGTATTAGCGAATATAATGAGCTTAGATTTGAGTGAATAGTGTATTAGCGAATAGAATGAGCTTAAATGTGAGAGAATCGTTGTATGAGCGAATAGAATGAGCTCAAATGTGAGTGAATCGTTGTATGAGCGAATAGAATGAGCTCAAATGTGAGTGAATCGTTGTATGAGCGAATAGAATGAGCTCAAATGTGAGTGAATCGTTGTATGAGCGAATAGAATGAGCTCAAATGTGAGTGAATCGTTGTATGAGCGAATAGAATGAGCTCAAATGTAAGTGAATAATGTATTAGCGAATAGAATGAGCTTAGATTTGAGTGAATCATTGTATTAGCGAATAGAATGAGCTCAAATGTGAGTGAATCGTTGTATTAGCGA
>NC_091560.1:42500458-42502958 GCF_042767895.1 Penaeus vannamei
CTTTCCCCGCCTCCCTCCACCCTCCACACCCTCCTTCCCTCCACCTCTCCACCCTCCCCCCTTCCACCCCCACTCACTATTCCTCCATCTCTTCCACCTCCCCCCTCCTCCATCCCTCTAACCCCCTTCCCCACCCTTCCCCTTCCCCACCCTTCCCCTTCCCCCCCTCCACTCCTACCCCACTCGCTCTCGCCACGTGCCAAATGGTAGCATTATATCAGACTTTCATTTAAAAACATTTTATTTATTTTTTTAAATACACTCAAAACCTCACCTTATAGTCCCGCTCGTTTCAGCTGTCGGTGCAAGTCAGCTGAGCGAAGCATGGAATGGCTAATTTTGATGGTTGACGAACTGCTCGTTATCACTTCCTGTTTTATTTCTTTTTGTGTTTATTGCTTGGTGTTTGTCTCTCTCCTTTTGGGTTTTTTGAGAAGGATGGAGAGAGAGAGAGAGGGGAAATAGGAGAGGTGAGGGGATAGAGAAGCGAGGGAGAGGGAGAGGGGAATGGGAGAGAGAGAAGGAGATGGAAATAGAGAGAGAAGGAGAGGGAAAAGGAGAGAGAGAGAAGGAGAGGAGAAGAAAGAAGAGGGAAAAGGGAGACAGAAGAAGGAGAAAAGGAGAGAAGAAGAGGGGATAGATAGTAGGACGAGGAAGAGAAATAAAGAGAGAGAGAGACAAAGACCGAGACAAACAGACCGACAGAGAGAGAGAGACAAAGACCGAGACAAACAGACCGACAGAGAGAGAGAGAGAGAGAGAGAGAGAGACAGAGAGACAGAGAGAGAGAGAGAGCAAGACCGACAGACAGATTATGGGACATTGTAAACCTTAAGATATAAAAGCACAAACGAAATATATTAAACCCCAATCTGACATAGAGCCAACCACCCGTCTGTTGCCCTGACATTATTAAAAGATTCATTTATCACTTTTTTTCTGAAACTCGTGAAGCAGAAATGTTGTCAAGTGACATGACATTGCAACCTCCATTCTGATGACTCTTTAGTGTGTGGCAAGTTTAGAAGTAACTTATGGGTTATGGCAATTTAGAAGTGACAAGGGTAATTGTAGTTTAGAAGTGACTCAAGGGTTATTGTAATTTATAAGTGACTTGAGAGTTATTGTAGTTTAGAAGTGACTTAAGGGTTATGGCAGTTACGAAGTGACTTAAGAATTACTGACGAAACTTTATGATCGTTATTTATAGCTAAAGCGAAGATAAGATTACACTTCTCTTTACTCTACAACCCTTCACAGTAACACCATAAATAACACTAAATCACATAGGATTACTCCCAATAAGAGATTACAAACACAGAGAGGTAAGCCTGACGCAACGACAAATTACAAAAGAAAAGCAAAATGACTTGAACGACCGAACAACAGTGAATGGTATTTGGGTGAATTGACGACTGGGTTGAAGTAGGTTGAGATGCGAAACGGTTAACCAAGTGTGAAAGTGTGAATGCAGGGCGAGCGAGAGGGAGGGGTGGAGAAGAGGGAGAGGGAGAGGGAGGGATGGAGGGATAGAGGAGATGGACGAAGGGAGGAGAGAGAGAGGTGAGATGTGAATACAGGGAAAGGAGAGGGAGGGGTGGAGGAATGGGAGGGAAAGGGAGAGGGAAGGATGGAGGAAAGGGAAGGGTAAAGGAGAGAGGGGGGGGGGGAGGGAGAGGGGTGGATAGAGGAGACGGAAGGAGGTAGGAGAGATGTGAGATATGAATACAGGGAGAGGAGTGGGAGGTGTGATTTTATTGATTTGATAAGATCTATTTACAGAACAGTGCACATACCCTGTAAAAAGCCAGGGTAAGATGCTACAGAATCTATCCAAACTATCCAATATTTATGTAAAGGGCTATTAGTCAAACATTAGTTCTACATGCCTGAAGGGCTGTGTCATTATGCTTATATTATACATATCTAGTTGGTAAAAAAAAACTTTTATATCCCTAATCATATCGAAGACAAGACCAGTGTCTATGATAAAATTAATATAATCAATGTGCTGTCTCTGGACTGTGTTGTTTGATCGATAGGATGCAGTTTTTGAGCAACAAAGTAAGTAATGTGTAAGATTATGCGACTTGACCGCCTTGCACATTTTGCATTGGTGATATGTAACCAGCTTTGCCTCCAAAACTGCATCCTGTACATAATGTATAGTGTATTGATATCCTATGCGCAGCCTGGTTAGTGTAACCTGCTGTTCCCGAGGCAGTCCATCGTAGAATTTATATGGTTTGTCAGCATCACATGTCCCGACAGTACTTTCATGCTGCCAGATGGTACCATGGCCACTTTTCTTCAGTTTTCCATGCCTGGCCCTCATGATCTCGAAGACAGCTGATAACACTTTTTTATATGCAATACCTGTTATTATCTGTTATTATTATCTGTTATTAAATTATCTGTCATAGATAACGGCATTGCACAATATGGTTCTTCTTGGGAAAAAGCCAGTTTTGCTAACTTATCTACCTTGTCACAGGTTGTT
>NC_091560.1:42507958-42512958 GCF_042767895.1 Penaeus vannamei
TTTTTATCTCTCCCCATCCCCCCTTACCCACTCCCGCAGGCGGAGCAGACGGAGGAGGAAGACTACCCCGTGACCTGGTGCCGATGCTGCTCCACCCTTACCTACATAGACCTGCGCTGCACTAGGGTCACCCCCGTAGGCCTCTCCCTCCTGACGCAGGCTCTTCCACCCACCACCCAGATCGTACGCAACGCCCAGGGGTGCTTGGCGACGCAGACCTGAGGGAGTGAAGCGGTTCTCGTGGGTTCGAGGTTCATCTGTCCTCCGGTTCAGCGCATTCCATGTTTTTATCTTTATTTTATTATTATTATTATTATTTGTTGTTGTTATTATTATTATTATTATTATTATTTATAATTGTTTATATTATTATTATTATTTATTATTGTTTATATTATTATTATCATTATTGTTTATATTATTATTATTATTATTGTTTATATTATTATTATCATCATCATTATTGTTGTTTATTGGGGAACTTTTTCATTTTTCTTTCCTTGTTTTTGTTTTTTTTATTTTTTGTTAGCACTCAAGAATCAACGGACAAGGATTATTGTCGTTATATATATGTTTTCCTGGAGGTCATATGAAGTATATATATATTTTTTTTCTTGTGTACCTGTTGTGATACATTTTCCTTTCACTTTCGGAATATCCGGAAGGCCAAAATATATATATATTTTCCGATTTTGGAAAGTGTCATTTAAGGAATATTTTTCTTGTTTATGCGAATTGATGTATTCCTGATTTCTGTCTATAATTTTTGAGTGTCTTTTGGTGTTACGTTTTATCCTTTTTTCCTTCGAAGGTTCTGTCAAGACCTTTTTTTTTTTGTATTTAATTATGTTCACCTGAATGAGGTTGTCATGTCATGAAGTGTGTACATTCCTAAGCATTATGCATTCCCAAAAGTCTCATCGGTTCATAAAGAAATGTATTTCAGTGTTTTGTGTACGTGGATAATATAATCACTCAGCATTTATCATCACCATCACTCACCATCATCATCACTATCACCCTCACCATCATCACTATCACCACCATCATCATCACTTATCACCATCATCACTTATCATCACCACCACCACCACCATCATCACTTATCACCATCATCACTTATCACCACCACCATCACTTATCACTTATCACCACCACCATCATCACTTATCACCCCCACCATCACTTATCACTTATCACCACCACCACCTCCACCAGCTTCATTCTATCTCCATTTGAAATGCGTTTAAATATTCCAATGTGATATTTCATTTCCGATCATGTTCCTAACTCAACCCTTCCCCAATGTAACCCACCACTCTCTCTAATATATGTAAACTGTCCATCATCCCGGACAGTTTAACATTATTCTCTGATTTCGCATTACATATATAAACCCCACCCATCCAATGTACTGTTCGCTAAGCCTCTCTAACTGTTGTAGGTTAGAGGAGATTTAGCGATGGATGGCCTAGAATTAATTTTGTGACTGGCAATAGGGCAATCCATGATTATGTTTGTCTCCAGATCTGCCTCGGGTGTAAAAGAATGAGTAAATAAATAAACTAGAAGCACTCGGTGTGCGCATACCTCCGCCAAGGCTGTAGGATGATAATAACTCAAGTGCCGAATGGTTGTTCCCATCTCGCAATGTTAATGATAATAATTGTTATCCCTCGCAATAGGGGTGACGAAGGCAATCATTTTTAGGATTTCTGTAAAAAAAAAATAATAATAATGGCTTCTATGTTGGGCTAAGGCGCAAATCTGGTTTAAAAAATCATAAAAATGTTCACGGGTTTTTGAGTTATCCGGCGAACCCTCAAAAAATAACAAGGCTGCCAAAAACAAAGCTTTCTTGGCGGAGGAAATAAATAAACATGGGCATTTCAGTCGTCAATGGAGAGCCAAGGAGTCTGTCGTCACACGCTTGTATTTATATCGTAGATGTGTAAGGTATTCAGAACACGGGACGAGTATGGAGTACGAGAATGTATGCTTTTACATTCACCCACGATGTGTTGTTGGTGTTTTATGGAGAGAATGCGAAGAGTTTGGTGTGTACTAGACAATAATAAATGTGATTGTGTAATAGTTCATGATTTTGCCTCGTTTTACAATGGAAATGAAAGTGGTTAACCTATTACATCTGACGGCATATGAGACATACTTTCCCTTAAAGAAAGTGGCTAAAAATATACGAAGAGGTGCTACTTCTAGCCTAAATATGCATAGCTGACATGGGAATGCATTTAATAAGGAAATATGTGCTTGCAGAGGGAGTCACAAACCAAACTGTCCTACATAACGTTTATTGAACATTTTGTCAATTTAAACCCTCACCTATAACATGATCATCGATATATTGACGTTAATGCACTCTATATCATGATGGTAGTGCAGTAAAACGAAGATACCGATGTATATATTATAGATGAATGCATAAATCAACAAAATATTGAATAAACGGATATGCTCTGGGGCCCTCTTTAGACACACATAACCTGTGTCCATGTATCTCCTCTGCCGTCAAAGTTTGAAATATATGATGAACAGTTCCTCTCGCTCTTCAGTCGAGTCGTAGTGACGAAGTGAATTACTCAATATATTTTCGTTCTCTGTGGTCCTAGAACGCCATCTAGGCCACAGTCCGAACGCTGGTGCCAGTATCAAGAGCTTTACATATTTTTCTATACACTGATTATATTGTAACAGCTTTTCTTTTGTATAAAGTATGATATTTTATTATTTGTTTAATAAATGTTAAGTCGGTTCGTCTTCTTGTTTTTTTTCGTTATCCTCTCATTCTAACAAGAACGTTCACAGAGAAGAGATAAAAGTGACAGTGAATGATGAGCCATATAAGATATAATGCTCTTGGGTTGTTGATCTATTGCGTCTCTTAGTCTGGGAGTTGGCAGACTATGTCGAAAAAAGGAGATTTTTTTCTAGAATAATGGAGCTGAGATTAATCTTGTCTAGGTTCCTAAATGGACTGTATATTCCTTTGCCTCTCTGATAAAAGAACAGTAATGAGAGATTAAAGATAACATTTCATTTTTAGATTAATATGTATATTGAAATTCCAGGATATGGTGGGTGACTTTCTTTAATTGAAGTATTTCCGTATGAAATCAGTGGTGAATGGAGTGGTGCGTTTACTGATACATATATTGCGCACACACACACATATATTAATGTATATATATATATATATATATATATATATATATATATATATTTATATTTATATGTGTGTGTGTGTATATATATATATATTTTTTTTTTCAAAGGTACTGTAAATTGCATTCACAATATCATGCACAAACGCACACAAAACGCAGAGACAGCATTTATAAGAACACACACACATATATATAATACGTGTGTGTGTGTGTGTGTGTGTGTGTGTGTGTGTGTGTGTGTGTGTGCGTGTGTGTGTGTGTGCGTGTGTGTGTGTGTGTATGTGTGCGTGTGTGTGTGTGTGTGTGTGTGTGTGTGTGTGTGTGTGTGTGTGTGTGTGTGTGTGTGTGTGTGTGTGTGTATGTGTGGGCGGAGTGTACATAATCGCACGCCCACGATTCCAATATCAGAAAAATACAAGTAACCATACTATGCAACCATACTGTTAAGCCTCCTTTATGTGAAAAGACTTTACAATACGAATCAGATGTGGATTAATTAATAACTGTCTAATTACCCAGTCCTTGAACCCTATTTTTCTCTTACGAAAACAATGATACTGGATATTAAAGTGATTCCTTGGCCATGAGGAACGTCCAAGAATTGAACCTTGAACAGACCACAACAACGAGAGTATGGAAATATATTCTTACAAAGAACACGACAACTTTAATAGAAGTAGTAAAGGAAATTATGAACATTGTAATAGCAGTATCGATGGTTAAGCCAAATAACACAATAACTATCACAAAAGCAAAAACAATGCAAACGCCAATAACAGTAACAAGAAGACAACGATAACAACAAACAAAGAGAATCAAAGGAATGCAAGAAGAACCACAACACGTGAAAAAAGTTGTTATGATGCATATGATAATAGTAATAACAACAAACCTAGTATTGTTACTAGTATTAATAGTGATAAGGATAACAATAATAATAAACATAACACAATGATGATGATGATAAAGATTATAATGATCATAGTAATGATAACAACGACAATAATGATAATAATAATGGTAATAATAATGATAATAACTTTGATAATGATAATAACAATATCAATAATAGCAATGATAATATTGATTGTAGCAGTAGGCATGATAAGGATATAATGATGATAAGGATGCTTAAAAAGAAATAATGATAGTAATAAAGATTTTTAAAAATGATAAAAATAACAATAATGATTATCATAATGATAATAGAAATATCAGAAATGATAAAAATTATGATGGTGATGATAATAATGATGATGATGATGATAAGAATAAGAATATCTAATATCAACAATGGAAATAACAACAAAAATAACCAGCAAGGGACACACGAAATAACAGTCACAACAACAATACGAAATGACAGCTCTCTGACACTTGGCTCCTGTGACTGGCATGAAGCTAACCGATCTCGACGTCCCAGCAATGACGTAAGCCGGTATCTCCTCAGTGACCTCGCCCATTCGCCTCACCAGGAACTTCAAGGGCGGCCACACCTCTGTCGTCACCCTTGCCAAGTGATAAGGCACTAAGGATACGAGGGAGATAACGAGAGATAGCGAAGGGGGGCGGGTAGAAGGGGGGTAGTTTACAGTAGCGAGTGTGGGAAGTGAAGTATTCTATGAGGAGGGAGTGAGGGAGGGTGAGGGAGGGAAGGAGGGAAGGAGGGAGGGAGGGAGGAGAAGGCAGTAGACAGGAAATGCCGGCTGAGTAAGGGAGTCTGAGTCTCCTGTAGCGATGATATCAATGCTTCTCAACTTCGCTGACATGATAGCGATCTGATCATCTCAATTGGGGAAAATTAAGCTGACAGTA